>NW_020201104.1:21996-50475 GCF_001531365.2 Cynara cardunculus var. scolymus | reverse complement strand
GTGCCTAACGAATGCATAAACGGTTACTATTTATAAAGCACACAAACCATAATATAACTATTCTAATAAATTTACTTAGGTCTTAATGTACTTGATACGAATTGAAACTCAAACATAAAAAGTTAACCTTATTCTCTTTCGATCYAACCGTTTCCGACCCTCTTATTTCTAAGCATTTTTATCTTACTTAGAGACCAATCTAGATTATATTGTCTAAACGAAAGTTGTAGATTGGTATCATACGAGTCTAATGCTTTTGAAATCATCTCATTTGGATCATCCATCTATTTTATATGAATTTCACAAAGCTGTAAATTAATCCCGGATACAGTATAAATAGCCTCAAAAACACACTGTTTTGAGCTACTTAGAATCATAACTGGAATTTTGACCCTTAATGAAAGTTGTAGTATGCAGTATGATCTTCCTGACTACAAAATACGAGCTTAATCTGACTTACGGTTTGTGAGTTATACACTGTTAAAGTACGGAAGTTACATTATCGGTAAAATTCGATTCCGTAATTCCCGACTAACTTTTATGATCCAACTTTCATGATTTGCTATATTTACATGCTATAAACGTACTTCAACATACTAAACAGTAAAACAAGTCCAATGGTCGTTAACCTAAGCTTAATCATGCATTTTTACTCCTTCCGACATTTAACCGAACAATTGGTGTACGGTTAAACATTTACCCATAATCTAATCATATTGAAACTATAATATACCCTTTTTATTACTAGATCAATATAACCAGTACTAGCATCCTAAACATCAAATATATCATAATTTTGACAATATCAATCTGTAAACATAGATATAAACACAATTTATAAATCGGTCTTAATAACCCTAACATAAACACCATAATAAAATTGAATGAAATTTATACCTTTAAGAAGGGTTCGGAGAGTGGATTCCGAATATATAATTGTTATCTCGATTCCATTAATAACTTGACGTGAAATTTATAAAGAAGACAAAAGATTTTTAGAGAGAGAATTGAGACGAGATAAAAAAAAAGGAGAATGAGACGGTGGTGTATCACCGCCTCATCTCATGCATATATATATATTTATATTTTTTTTATATTTAAATTATATATATTTATGTATATATATATAGTTTAACTATTTGGCGATTTTGACCCTTCAAGTCTAGATTCTCAACCTTATGATAATATAGGTATAAACTCTAATTTTAACACAAAACTAGTTTAGGGTACAAGTTGGTTAAGCATAGGGTACAAATATATTATGCATAATTCTACCAAAAATTCTCTTAACCCAATTTGTACAAGTTAACGAAACACGGATATTATAAATCAAAACAAAATTAAGAGTTTAATCCTGTTGGATATTGATCGACTAATCAATTGATGTGATTAGCAAGCTCTTATACCAATTGTTGGACTCAGATACTCTAAATTTGCGTAAATATAGTTTGCTTAAAATAATACTTAAGAACAACAGGTATTTCTGATGATTAAACTAGATATTCAAAGACAAACATAAAGCAGTAAAAACAACTCTTTGAATAACCAAATGCTTTTATTTATAATGGATGAACAATTGAAGAACAAATATAATCTCACAAGAGTTTGCGTATAGTTTAAGTCGGCTCCTTCAGGTATTTTTGAACCTGAGGCGGAGGCCTCCTTTATACACTTGTGTCTAACTAACTATGCTATAAATTAGGCGTGAAACTCTAAGCTAACTAGTCTGCATTCTTATCTTTGACTTCCTTGAATAGTGGAGCAGACTTGGTCAAGCCGCCTTTAAGTTGTTAGACGCTTGCGAGAATGTTTGAGCTAACGTGCGCTTTTCGTGAAGAAGGTAGACAAATGCTCTGTATTAACATACAGAAGCTCTGTATGTACTATGTAGAGGCTCCGCATATGTAGAAGCTCTGCATGTACTATGCAGAGGCTCTGGGTCTTGGAGTTGTTTCTTGGAGTCAAGCGCTTATGCTTTTTAGCGCACAAGACTTGAACGATCACAGAGATAGAGTGCGGGATCTGTATAGCGGAACCTTTACTCTGAGTAAGAGCTCTGGTCCTTGATCCTCTGCATGAGAGCTCTTAGCCAGACAACTTCTTTAGACAAAGTCCTATTGACTAGAGCAAGACACTTCTTACTTACACTTTTACAGGTTTGGGGTCTAACAGCTGCAGGTGCATTTGTCAACCCAAATGGCATTACTAGGAATTCATAATGCCCATACCTAGTCCTAAAAGGTGTTTTAGGCACATCCTCCTCCCGGACCTTCAGCTGATGATAACCTGATCGTAGGTCGATCTTTGAGAAATAACTGGCACCCTGAAGTTGATCGAAAAGATCATCAATCCTTGGAAGTGGGTACCTATTATTTATGGTTACATTGTTAAGGTCGCGGTAGTCGATGCACATCCGCATTGTGCCATCCTTCTTCTTAACGAATAATATCGGCGCTCCCCAGGGCGAGGTGCTAGGGCGTATAAAACCCTTGTCTAACAACTCCTGCAACTATGTCATCAGCTCTTTCATTTCTGACGGTGCAAGACAATAGGGTGTTCGAGCTACAGGTGCAGCTCCTGGTACAGTATCAATCTGAAACTCTACCTGTCTCTCGGGTGGTAGACTTGTCAGGTCATCCGGAAAGACTTCAGGAAACTCCCTCACAACAACAATGTCTTTTATACTCTTTTTCTCTTTCCTAGCATCTATCACATATGCCAAATAACTTTGACATCCCTTTCTTACACACCGCCTCGCTTTAACTAGGGTGATCATGCCAGATTTCCTATTTCTTCTATCTCCATAAATTACTATGGTTCCATTATCGGGTAATTCAATCTGAATTATCTTTTTGTTATACATAATTCTTGCTTGGTTTTCAGCTAACCAGTCCATTCCAATTATTATATCAAATTCCCCGAGAGTCATATGGAGTAGTTTTAATGGAATCGAACAACCATCTATCTAAATATTGCAGTCATCATACTCCTCTCTAATTATCACCCTATTATCATCAGCAGTTTCTATCTCTAAGGATGAACTTAAAGGCTTCGGTACTCTATGCAAATAATCACAGAAAGTTGTAGACACAAAAGAACGGTTTGCTCCAGAATCAAAGAGCACTCTAGCACGTACAAAGTTGACCAGAAAGGTACCTGTCACCACGTCTTGTGTCTTCTCGGCCTCTGTTGATGTCATGTGGAAAACTCTTCCTTTTGACTTAGTTACTTCAGGTCGCCTTTCCTCCCTTTTTCCATTTCGACTTCCACCTTGACCTGTAGTATGCTCATTCTTCTGCTGAGGGCAATTTGCTTGTATATGGTTGGGTGACTTACAAATGTAGCATAGTCGCTCCCTTCGCTCAACTTTGCAATCCTGAGACAGATGTCCTGGCTTCCCACATCAGTAACACATCCTCGGCTTAACCATGCATTCTCCTTTATGCACATGGTTGCATTTAGGGCATGGTTTTGCAGCTTGCTATTGGCATGTCTTCTTTTCCGAACCCAGAAACTTTGGCTTCCTGGTTTCATTGCTCGGACCTTCCCATTTTTTTATTTGGCCACGCTCAGCATCTTGACGATTCATCTCTTTCTCTCGAATGTCTACAGCGTTTACTGCCTCCTGAAATGTGGTTGGACTCATAGTGAGAACAAATTCCAGAATGGATGCTTTCAGTCCCCAGATGTACCGCTCTACCCGTCTTTCCTCAGTCGAAACATAGTGCTCGGCAAACCTCGCTTTTTCTGTAAAATTTGTTGTATACTCCCGGACTGTCATGATTCCTTGTTCCAACCTCAAAAATTCCTCTTCCAGTTCCTTTATCACAGTTCGAGGATAAAACTTCTCATTAAATAATACCTTAAACTCACCCCATGTCATTCTTACCAAAGCCTCTTCGCCCCTTAAGTTCATAATTATTTCCCACCAGAAAAGGGCTTCTGATTTTAGCATGGATGTCGCATATGTCACCTTATCTTCCTCCGCACACTTACTGATTTTGAAAATCACTTCTGTCTCTTTTATCCACCTCATAGCTGCCATTGGGTTAGGGTCACCTTGAAAGGGTTGGGGCTTACATGTTGTCCCACTCTGATTAATCTTCAATATAAATCTTCATAGATTCATGGCAGATCTGATTTATCATTCAAGAACATTAAGGAGATGAAGAGAGGAAAAGTCAAACTAGTCAAACCTTCATACATATATTGATTTTAACAAATGAGCTCCTACAAGAATTACAAGACTTCACCCTATTTATAGGGTCAAACTATTAGGCAAATGTCAAAGTCAAACTATCTAATAAAAGTCAAACACTGTGACTTTTATACAATTATAGACAAAATAAACTTTCAAGACGAATACAATTTTACACTAACTTTCAGTCCTAACATTCTCCCCATTTGTAATCTGACTTGAAAGAAGTTTCGTGCTTTTGAGTCTTGTTTGAACTTTGAAGCTTTAAGCCCGCTATGTCTTCTTCGAAAACCAACTTCAACTCAAAATCTTCAGATAATCAATTGTTGAGAAAGATCTTCTAACATTCTCCCCCTCGAATGTAGAACCACGATGATCTTCTCTTTTGACAATGTAGAACATTAATCTTCAGAAACAATGTACAAAATGTGATCTTCAAAGGATCTTCAGACAGCAAATCACTAACTATCTCGTTGATAAGAAACTCCGTTGGTAAACTTTTGAAATGATGATCTTCTCATTCAAAAACTCTCAGACGTTGTGACATCGGTATAATCTTTTGTAATCATCTCCAGTCGCACTTCTTTTGAGTCTTTTGCCAGATTTGAAGTTACTCCCCCTTGATCTTTACATCAGATTCCCTTTAAAATGTTCGAAATTGGACATTTCATTCATTATTACATACTCCCCCTTGTGATGAAATGAGAATCATTCCATCATACACAAGATGAATGAAATCATCCTCGTAAGCCGTCAATTCAAGAAATTGTAAGTAGATCTATTCAAATCCACTTGTTTAATCTTTTCAGATTAAGGGAATTGGAAGGTAACAGCCAATTTCAATATATGAAATTGTTTTCAATCTAACAAAAAGATTGGTCTGTGAGTATAACAGATATACTCAGTACAACAGATGTATTGTATATATGAGACTTTTTGATGCTCATCTCACCAGGTCTTCCATTCAATCTTTGATAGCTTAAAAATAGCATATCTATGAATGTTTTGGCAAATTAACATATAAAATGCAATTTGTGTAGTGTAGAAGGATAAAGCAATGTATGCTTCTGTTTAGGCTCAAAAAGATAAACTGTGCGAACTACACAAATTTATCAGACTCAATTAGTGGTAAAAAAGACTTGAAGGGGGGACATATATCCTTCTAATTCAATATCAACTTTCTCCGAATGAGAAATTGATAGTTGATGAGTTGTGTCCCCCAAGTGTTATTGAAACACTTATCTGTTGAGAGATAAATTAGTAGCTGGTGGGGTTGTGACAAGAATTGGCTTGGGCTTTACCTTTTTCAATATTAGTCTCCAAAGAATCGAGAACTAATAGATTATGTGGTATGCCCGGAATTTACAAGTTTGGAACAGGATTTTTATATTCTTTTAATCCTGACACAACTCTCGTCAATTCTTTTAGCTCACGACAACTACCCTTCTCAGTTTCATTTTAGTCTCAGCACACAAACCCTTTTTGATTTAAATCTCACTCAGATATGGTTGTCCTCATGGGTAGGTTTGTCGGTTCTGACATTCCATTGAGGTATTTCTGATAAGCACTCAGTCCCTCCTAAAAATTTATAATTATGCACATTTGATCACAAGAGTTGATCAAAAATAATATTGCATATAAAGCACAAAGATCAGATAAAATTGATCAAAAAATTTGGCTATAAGCACAATCAATAAGTAATGATGCGACAACGAACAGATTATTCAGTGTATGAGAGAAATGAATGAAGATCTGTAAGAACAAGTTTACAGATTCTGATATTCAAAAAAATTATTGAATGTATATCAATCAATGTAAAAAAATATCAGAAAACAAAATTTGAATACAAACGAGCGTATTATCACCGAAAATGATTTTCATTTTAAGAGACGTGATAATAACAATTTAAAGAATAGCTGAAACAGATATTGGAGTTATGTACGATGAGAAATTACACAAGTAAAATCTCAGGAAATACTGGTTCAGAGAATGTACTCGTTTCCAAAAACTTATTCACTTCCAAAAAAAACATTTATTTAAAACTTCTAGAGACTCCCCCTAGAAAGTTGATTTCAGAAATGTTTCAGTTAAGCTCAAAAATTAAAAAGGAAACATTTTAAGTACGGGTTCTAAACTGAGTGTTTAGAAACCACTATTTCAAATAAATCACAACTCCCCCTGCATTGGTGTATCATTGAAATGATATTCTGATCAGCACAATCTTGACACACCTGCAAAATCAGATCAAATAGATTTTGGTACCCAAACGAACTTGGGTCCTATTTTGTTAGTATCTGATTGGGGTATGTTATAACTTCCAAACTATTTATTCTTATAATATGTAATCTTTTTAGCACTGTGAACAGGATGATCAGGAATAAAATATGATCCATACCAGTAATTGTAATCATACATGTTCTTACCTTTCGAACTGTTCTGATATCTGTTGTCTGTACTCCATCTGTTATATATCTTCTTGTTCACAAAATCTGTTGATTTACATGTGGAGCACATGATCCTTTTCTTGCTAAGATTTATCAAGTAAGAATTGGATCTCACAAAACAAGGAAGATTATTAGTAGCAATAAGAGTACGATTTAAAACAGATTCAGATTTACTAACCCAAATACTTTTTATTTTAGAAGAATAATTGGGTGATCCAATGACGTACCCGTGATAATACTGATTAGAAGAACGAGAATAGTTCTTAGAAACAGTAGATTTAGGATTACTTGAATAACTGTTCGATTTGGACCAGTCATAAAAGTTGGTTTTACACTGAGAAGGAGAACCAGTTGAGCTTTAAGCACACGAAAAGTCTTTGACTTTTTTGTAAAAGTTGGTCTCTTTCAGCAGTAACTAAACAAATTTAATTTTAAGTTTAGTTCTCATCTTCATCTCAGTTTCAAGGTCTGTCTTTAGATCAGACAATTTGCTTGTAGTGTCCAGGAGTTTACCTTCTAACTCCTTCTGAAGCATTTCAAACTTTCTCTTWTGATTTATTAACTCTCGTTTCTCTTCATCTGAGCTACTCTTTTCATTCTCCAAAGCGATATCAAGCCACTTTTTCTTATTTGCAAGCTCTTTAGCAATTGATGTATACTTCTTTGAAGTATTTCTTTTCTCAAGGGCAAATTGTTTTTTCTCTTCATCTAAAGCCTTCTGCTTTAGATCAATACTTTCAGATAATATCTGTAATTGACTCTGACAGTCTTCGGATATGTCTTTCTTTTCTTTATCATTCTTGGCTCGTTCCAAGATGATCAGCTGCTCAAAATCCGAGATTTGCTTTAAAAGCATTTTTGCATTTAGCTCTAGAGAGCTTATCCTTTTCTCGTAAGATACACGTTCAGTTCCAAATTTTCTTTCTAGTTCAATCACTCTCTTCTTCTCTTTCTCAAGTTTCTTCCTCTCAACATTCATATCMTTTTCYGMTTCTAAAACCTTTTCTTTCTCTTTTTCCAATAACTTCCTTTCATTAATAACTTTCTTTTCAGCTTCATAAAGTTTCTCTATAAGCTATTCAGTCTCTTTAGTTTTCTTTTCTGGAAAATTCCTTACAACATTCAGTTCAGACTCTGCTTTATGAAGTTTATTGACTAAATCTTGTTTTATCTTGTTTGAACTTCTAATTTCATCATCTAACTCACTCCTTTCAGAATCCAAAATTTTCTCAAGTTTATTAATCTTATAATTCAAATCATTCTCAACTCTTTACAATGCTGCTTTATGATCTTTTTGCAGATTTTCAATAAACTTTACATTAGCATGATTCTCAGAAAATATATTTATGTATTTTTCTTTATAGTTAACAATGCTCTTTTTCAGTTTAGCAATTTGAGCTCTCATCTCTTCATTCTCCTTCTCTAGGATATTTGCCATAAAAAATTGATCAATTACAGGATCTAATGCGATGAAATCAGCTAAAAGAAATCAAATACAGTTAAGCTCAAAAAAATCAGAAAAACACAAAAACTGATGAGAATTTAGAAAAACGACGAAAAACTGTATAAAATCAGTAAAAACAATCAAAATTGTTGAAAACAGTTAAAAACTATTAAAAACAGTCAAGAACAGTTAAAACTGATAAGAAACAGTTTATACGACGTAAAACAGTTCAAAATTTCTCAACACTCAAAACAGAGAAACAAAGATTCAAAAAATGAAAATCTAAACAAAATTAAAAAAAACAAGCCCAAATCTTTCCAAACTGAAAATGGATGATCCTTGAAGCCTGTGTAAACCCTTGACTGAGAAAACTGCTGATAAGATGAAGCTTGGATTGAATATTGATGGCCTTGTGATCAATTTAATGCCTAAACGAATGAACAGTCTCTTCTGACAAAGCTCCTGCTAGACAACCATTGATCAAATACTCACTGTTGCTGTCAATCCTTAGACAACTCTGGTATTGTTGTGCCAGAAGTCAGTCTGTCAGCAAGTAGAATCTGACAGTGAAATCAATCTTGAACACAATGAATTGCTTATGGATGCTGTTACAGATCTACTTGGTACTTCTACAAAGGGTCTAGGTTCCCACTTTGCGCTTATCTTTGCAACTTTATTTGATCTGTTACCCAAAAACAGTTAATATGAAGCACAATATAGGTTTCGATCAAGTTCTGCAATTAAGACTATTGAACCCAGTTGAGCTGATAAACCATCAGTATGCCTAAATCAATTGAGATGAACGACACAGAATGAACTATTGAAGAAGATGACAGGCAGCTGTGTTTGAATTAAAAAAAACAATACAACAACAGTGAATGTTTGTCTTGAAGCTAAATGTTCATGAGAAGGTACAGGTATGTATCAAATCCCTAAACCAAGGTAGAAGAATGGGACTGATGTGTGAGATAAAGATGAAACAGCAAGTAACACTGCAACATCTATCTTGAGCAATTAAGACCAAAAATTAACACAATGATATGCTAACAACAGCTTTGTGATCTTATAAACTCAACTACGATTCAATCCACTACCATTCATCTGCTGAGACCCAATAGCAAACCTTGTTATCCTTCTTGACAACACCAATATTCACAGAATAGATACTGTGATTGTTAGTTCAGAACATTGGTCATGGATCTCACGCTATTACAAATTGTTGGACATGACTTGCTTCTCAAAGTCTGTATGTAATGAAGTCGACAGTGAGCTTTTTCTTTTTAAGTTTTCTCGAACAAAAAGAAATTTGCAGCACAGCATTCCCAGAAGCTCCTTTCAAGGCAAAGTCATCACAAGTGAGTTTGATTTGATTTATCCGATTTTTCTTCTCCAACAATAGAGTTCTCAGAAATAACATTCTCAACACAGTTGCTGAATTTCATTGTTCCTTCACCTTAAAACAGTCGACCCTTGACCAGTGAAACTATTCATAACTTCAAAATCAAAACAGCAGCAGCTCAGGCTCTCTAACCCAGTCCTAGAAATCTGTTCAAGGCAGCCGATTTAATGAAATTGAATGAAATTGAATAAGGACATAGTGAAATCGGACAAGGGGATGAATGAATTAAGACCAAACTCGATCAAATCTTATACTATGAAAGAAAAACTCCGATCAAGCCCCAAATGATTTACTCTTTAAATCACTTATGAAGTGTGCGATAAACACAAAATTGCTTACACTGTTATGAAGAAGTTCGCTCAACACACTGTAAATCGCTCACTTTGCTGATTAAATTGTTCAATTGATGACCGTATACGGTCAATCCAAACTTACATCATGTCCGAATTCGAACAATCTGAGTTACCTTTGTGTCCGAATTGGATGAACCTTATCTCCCCTACTGTCCGAATTCGATCAACCTGCTGATAATCTGATCAAGACTTCTGTGATTTAAACCCTTGTCCGCTCAGGTTGTGATCGATTTAATCTTTTGTCCGCTCAGGTTATGATCGATCTAGACTTGGAGAAGATAAATCTGATTGTTTATGTGTGATTACCTGTGCGATGAATATGAATAAGATGGCTAGGCTAGGCTAAAATAAACCGTATGGGCCTGAAAGATTATGTGCCTTGACAGATTTACTACCAAAAACACAAAAACAAACCAAAAATTTTAAAAAAAATGGATCAAAACACCGGTATTTAAAAAAAATCAAGAGCACGAAAATTTTAAAATTCATAAAATTCACCAAAAACTTGAAATCAGGTGATCAAAATGCAAATCTTTGTGTAAAACAAAGATTCACAACAAGATTACGCACAAAATGATCCCAAAATTAACACAAAAACATAAAATTTTAAAGAAATTTCGGATCAAACTCAAGAAAAAAATAAGAACGATATGAAAAAAAAAATTCCAGAAAATAAACTTCGAAAAAAAAATCTTCAAAATCTCTGATTTCTTCTTTGTGATTTCTTTGCAATTCCCGCTCTGATACCAATTGTTGTCCCACTATGATCAATCTTCAATATAAATCTTCATAGATTCATGGCAGATCTGATTTATCATTCAAGAACATTAAGGAGATGAAGAGAGGAAAAGTCAAACTTGTCAAACCTTCATACGTATATTGATTTTAACAAATGAGCTCCTACAAGAATTACAAGACTTCACCCTATTTATAGGGTCAAACTATTAGACAAATGTCAAAGTCAAACTATCTAATAAAAGTCAAACACGGTGACTTTTATACAATTATAGACAAAATAAACTTTCAAGACGAATAAAATTTTACACTAACTTTCAGTCCTAACATTACATGCTAGAAAGGTCTTATAATTACAACCTTGTTGTCCCATGCCCGTGTTGACAGGACTATTTGGTCCTGACCTCTCATGTCGGTCTTCTCTGTTGTTTGAATCGCTAATATCTCCTCTTCTATTGCTTATCACCCTATCCTTCTGATTTCTCAGCTCTGCCTCTCGCACTTGAGCTATAACTGCAGGTAAGGCAGCTTGCAAGGCTCTTGTCACCTCTTGAGCGATGATGTCCACAGGGGTAGCGGCGGTTGCCCGGATTCGTCCTCGCCCCTTGCCTCGACATCTTCCAGATGCAGAGCTTTCTTGCACAGAGGGCTCAGGTTCATTTTGTGTCGCTTGAGTCCTACCTCGCCCCCTTCCTCTTCCTCGACCTCGTCCCCGCGTGCTAGCGGTCCTTGCAGCCGCAGCCGATGCTGGTCTGGTCTCTTGTACAATAGGGGTAGGTCCTATAGGTGGTGGGTTTACTGCATCGGGTGTAACCGATGCTGTCCTTCCTGACCGTCGCGACATTATTGTTGTGTGCGTTAAAACATTTACATTTATAAGCATATTTATTCATAACCTAGTCATCCAACATTCACTCAATAAGATTAAACTCTAAAATAATATATTGCTTGCAAAAGATAAGTCAATACATAAGTCTTGCTTACTACGCCAGACTAGCTATTACATAAAACCAAAATAAAACAAAATAAACCAAGCTCAAGGCCGGTTAATATCCAAAAATATCCTAACCAAAACAAAAGTACTTAACGCAAGATGTTTTTTTCTCACCCTCTCACTCAAGGCATGTCCGTGGGGTAATTAATGATCTTCACAAATTCCTCATAAGTGTTATCTGGACGATATTTCCAGATAAATCCCAAGCTCGGGCCATGATGGTATTGGTGTGCCCAGCTAGAAAAAGACTCCTTGGTCAAGCTTACATATTCCAAGGCCACTCCATGGTAATAGCGAGTGTTAGACCCCTTAAGCATGATATATGAAGTAATGAAGACAAACATGAGATGAAGAACCAGAAGGCCGATGGAAGACTTCATGGAAAAATGACTAAGTCTGAAGAACATCCATAGGGTCGATGAACTGACCAGAGATGCGATGGAAAGTGCATCTCCATAACCCCTATGGATACCAACACTTGGAGTTTCCTTCAGCAGTTCAACCAGAGGCAAGCAATGAAGATATAAAGATAAGGTTGAACTCATATCCCATGGAAGACAGCTGGAGATAACAATTCAACAGCTAGATTCTACAAAGTTTATCTTGTTTTAATGTTTATCCTTATTATAGATAAGCTTTATCTGTTAGTAGAAGATTAGCTAAATAGTCTCACTAGATAGTTATCTTCTTATTAGCTTACTAGTATAAATAGGTGGTTAGGCCTATTGTAATTTTTGACGCTTTACGTTTTTGCATAATTATTGAATAAAGTGAAATATTTGGCACTCAAGATTATTCTTTGAATGTTCATACATTGTTCTTGAGTGTTCATCATTTTATTCATCTAAACACCATAATTTGGTTATTCTTAACTTAATTATTAGTGTTATTGAGATATATGGGATCAACAATTGGTATCAGAGCCAATTGATTGTTTTTCCAATCAAACGATCATAAAAAAAAATCTCTCAATTCACGTTTTTCACAAAAATATCTTCTCTAAAACGTAAACTTTCTCTCTTCTAAAAATCTTAATGGCCAACTGGAACTCCGCCTACAGTGTTGGTTCCCTCACCAAACCTCCAAGTCTTCAAAGAGAAGAGTACCCACAATGGAGAATACGAATGGTGAATTTTCTAGAAGGGATGGACAGAAACCTTCTGCGATCTGTCATGGAGGGTCCCTATGTTCCACAGACTCTTGTTCCAAGAGTCCCAAGAACAAATATCACAGTTGAAATTCCCGCCTACTACATGCCCAAGGATGAGAAGAATTGGGATGAAGACAACATAGAGCGGGTTGAGACCGACAAAAAGGTCAAAAGACTGATAATTATGGCCATACCCAATGAAATCTTCCAATCCCTTGATGCATGTTCCACTGCCAAGGAACTATGGGATGAGCTGGCAAGCCAATTGGAAGAAGGGGCAAAAAAAAAGGAGAATCGTAGAGTCCAATGTCTCAACTAACACACCAACTTCAAGGCTCTTCCTGATGAATCGATTCAGAAGACATACGATCGTTTCAACATATTGATTAATCAATGTCGTCGAAATGATATCTCCAGAACAAAGAAAGAAAACAATGTTTTATTCCTTAAAAGTCTCGGCGATGAATGGACACAGCTGTCAATGTCCCTTCAAGCAAATCAGGACTTAGAGGGCTGGTCACTCCATGACGTATACGGAACGCTTGCTGCACAAAAGAACGACATCATGAAGAAAAAGGTGTCCATTGGTGGACCTCTGGCTCTAGCAGCTGAATAAAAGGAAGTTTCAAGGACCCCCACTAGAGACCACAAGAAGAAAGGAAATAAAGCACTGGTGATAGAATCAGAATCTGAAGATGAAATATCTGAATCAGTTGATGATATCAAAGCCTTTGCCAAATCTCTGGCCTTGATTACAAAGCAGTTCCAGAAAAAGTTCATCAAGAAACTCTATGAACGGAGAGAGTTCAAGAGGGAAAGGTACCAGCCCTCCTATGAAAGGAAGCCATCTAAATTTCATCAGAGGGAAGACAGAAGAGATAAAAGAGAAGAGAGAGAAGAAAGAAGAGAAGATAGAAGAGAGGAGAAGAAAGAGGACAAAACGGAAGGAAAAATGACCTCCGCTGCTTCAGGTGCGAAAAAATCGGTCATTTTTTCAAAGAATGCAGACGACGATTGGTAAAGGATGCTGACTATTACAAGAATAAATACAAGTACAATCCTAGAGAGCGAAGCCTGATGGCTGAGAAAGAAAATTGGGTGTCCGATTCTTCATCCGATGAAGAAGACAAAGCACTCATCTGTCTGATGGCCACGTCCAATGCAGAATCTGCCTCTGACACTGATGATCAGGTATGTGAGTCTACATCTAATAAAACCAAGTCGTCTCCATCTGAGCTAGAGTTAATGGTAATAAAGCTTTCAGAGGACTTTTTAAAATTAAAAGAAAAATTAAGCTTTGAAAAATCTGGAAGACTTAAAGCAAAAAAAGAAGTTAGTTTCTACAAAAGAGAAACAGATCTTCTAACCGAAAAAAAAGTTGATCTGATGAAAGAAAAGACTCGCATCGCCGCTCTTAAAAAATCAGAGGAAGAAAAACTTCTGGAAATAAACAAGCGAGTAACCAACGACTTAGAAAAGAAAACTAAGGCATTAAAAGAATCTGAGGCAGAGAGACTTAACTCAGTAGCTCTCAAAGATTTCTTTCAAAAAGAAAGGGAGATTTTTCACCAGAAGCTTCAAACCAATGAACTTCTGATGAAGAAATATAAAGATGCCCAAGATGTGTATGAAAAGTTAAACGGTCAAACGGACATTCAAGGGATTGGATTCAATGAATTGGACTCCTTCATCGAATCAAAGAAATCCACCCTTGAATCCACTTTTAAACTTGGATGCATTCAAAAACCCGACTTTATCCCGAAACCAAAAGCAAATTTTAAAATAGTTAAAGTCGATGGAAAAACTGTCGTTTTAAGAGAGGATTTTGAAAATGTAATGTACGAGAGCAGTACATATAAGAATTCTGATGAAAGGAATGACACCTCCAAATCAGAGACCGATGGAAACCCTATGGTCGAACCAGAATCTCTGGTTGTCAATTCCACTTCATCAGCAAGTACTGTTGATGAAAAGGAAAATCCTAATGAGGAACCATCAGCTGATGAATCGATGAACCATCCAAGTAAAACTGAAAGTTCATCTCAGTTAAAATCGATGGAACCTCAAGCAGATCACTCTGAAGCATCAACCTCTGAACCCACACCTCCCACAAACATCCATGCTAATTTTGATTTCGAGAAATCAGCGAGAGACTTTCTAGATTATGAATGTGAAGAAGAGATAGTGTGTGAATCACCAAAGATCATTGAGAATAAGAAGCCTCAAAACTTCAAACCCCCAATGAAATCTGGTATTTCTCCATCGATGAAATCTTCGAACAAAGGAAAATGAAAACTGAGAAATATAAAATCTGCCAACGATAACTCAAAAGGCCCTAGTATATCTTCTAAGTTCATTAAGTTTACTCGTGAGCAAAAACAGAAGTGGCTWGCCTCTGAGAAATCTAACCACCACTTTTCCTCTCATTCAGCTGAAGAAAAGCAGTCATTCCTCGGGAGAAAAGAAGTAAGGACAAAGACCCCTTCAAATAAAAAATTTGAACTAGATAGGAAGTTTGTAAAAACAACCGATGCTAGGACAGGATTTACATCCCCTGCATTTACTTCTTCATTTTCATCGAATAAAAAGAACGCTAGACATTCATGTCCAAAGTATAATGATTGTAAATGTTTAGCTCTTTTACAAAACCTGATGAATCACATGTTGACACATCACTACATATTCTCCCAACACGTCTATCGCTATAAAGTTAAAACCAATAAAAACGTGAAAAAGCCCAAGTCTGAGGGCAAGGGAAATGCTAACAAACCCAAGCCTGCAAAAGCTAAGGGTGATGAAAAGATAGTGGTATCTCCTACTAACAAACGTGGACCCATCAAGAAATGGGTACCTAAAACCCCTTAATTTGTCTTGCAGGACCAGCATGTGCAACCATGGTACATGGATTCAGGTTGTTCCAGGCACATGACTGGTGACAAAAGTCAGCTGACCTCCTTCATCAAAAAATCTGGAGGCTCTGTCACTTTTGGAGACAATAGAAAGGGAACCACAAAGGGATACGGAACTCTCATCAAAGGCAACATCTCCATTAGCAAAGTGGCTTATGTTGAAGGTTTGAAGCACAACTTACTAAGCATAAGCCAGTTTTGCGACAAGGGTGGTCTTGAAGTCAGGTTCCGCAAAGGTTTCTGTATCATAGAAACAAAGCCCGGTCAAACCATTATCAAGGCCAAGAGAGAAGGGAATCTCTATCTTCTAGATTTTCAATCCTTTGAGGGACAAGACACCCTTTGCCTTGTATCCCATAAGAGCGATGAAAATTAGCTATGGCACCAGAAGTTCTCACACCTGAATTTTGATGTCTTAAGAAAACTAGCCAAACAAAAGCTGGTCAAGGGGATTCCTGATCTCAACTTTGAAAAAGATCATCTATGCTCAGCCTGTGAAATGGGAAAGCTAAAACGGGCCTCTCACCAAACAAAATCAGAAACCTTCTGCACCAAGCCCTTGGATATGATCCATATTGATCTCTATGGGCCTATATCTACACAAAGCCTCTCTGGAAAGAAGTACATATTGGTACTTGTTGATGAATACTCCAGATACACCTGGGTTGAGTTTGTGAAGAAGAAATCAGATGTTCCTGACCTACTCATTGGGGTGATGAAAAGAATCCAAGTCCTTCCACAACTAAAACTCATTAAAGTTAGAAGCGACAATGGAACTAAATTAAAAAATGCCAGAATCGATGAATACCTCATCAATGAAGGCATCACACAAAACTTTTCAGCAGCCAGAACCCCACAACAGAATGGAGTGGTAGAACGAAGGAACAGAACCCTTGTGGACAGCAAGGACCATGCTTGCTTCATCGGAGTTACCCATTACCTTCTGGGCTGAAGCAATTTCTACTGCATGCTTCACCCAGAATCGATCCATCATCAACAAGAGGCACCAGAAGACATCCTATGAGCTCATTAATCAGAGAAGACCAAATGTCAAGTATTTCCATGTCTTTTGGTGCAAATGCTTTGTACTCGATGATAGAGAATATCTTGGCAAGTTCGACAAGAAAGCTGATGAAGGAATCTTTCTTGGATACTCTCAAACCGCAAAAGCCTACAGAGTCTACATCAAAAGGACAAAAATTGTCATTGAAAGAATCAATGTGTCCTTTGCTGACGCCACACCAATGACTTCTGGACACAACAGTTCAGGACTCGGACTTCAAGGAAGAGCATCTGATTCATGACTTGGCAAACCCAATGAATCAGAGTTAGCTCAATTATTTGAAGACATCTTCGAAGAAGAAGTAATCTCTGTACATGCACCTACTGCAAAATCCACTTCCAGAATCGATGAAGAACATGAAGTCTCCAATGCTAAAGGTACAACTCTTACTGAAACACATGTTACTTCACCTTCTACTTCTTCTGTGTCTTCAGATCAAGAACAAGAACCAGAGTCTAACTCTGGAGATGATCTCTTCGAGGGGGAGCAAGCAGTTCCATCAGTCAATGAAGAACTGCATCATGTTGCTCCAGAACCCCAATCAAGCACCAAGTGGACGAAAGACCACCCACATCACCAAATCATTGGTGATCCAACATCTGGTGTAATGACGAGATCAGCAACAGCCAATGAATGCCTCTTCGCCAACTTTCTTAGCATGATAGAACCAAAGAAAATTTCTGAAGCCCTACAAGATCCAAACTGGATAGACGCAATGCAAAAAGAATTACTCCAGTTTGAGAGAAACAAGGTATGGTCCCTTATGCCTCTACCGAAAGGGAAGACGGCCATAGAAACCAAATGGGTCTTCCAAAAGAAGAAGGACGAAGATGGCATAGTAATAAGGAACAACGCCAGACTTGTTGCCAAGGGCTACTACCAAGAAGAAGGGATTGACTACGATGAGACATTTGCTCCCTTTGCAAGACTTGAAGCCATCAGGATATTCCTAGCCTATGCAGCTCACAAAGGCTTTAAGGTCTATCAGATGGATGTCAAGTCTGCCTTCCTCAATAGAAAACTTCAAGAAGAAGTTTATGTGCAGCAGCCCCCTGGGTTTGAAGATCCAAAACATCCAGAGTATGTCTATTTTCTGGACAAAGCCCTCTATGGGCTAAAGCAAGCACCCAGGGCCTGGTATGAAACTCTATCCACCTTTCTCATCAACAATGGCTTCGAAAAAGGTACAATCGATACAACCCTCTTTCTCAAGAAGCATAAAGGTGACATACTACTATATGTGGACGACATCATATTTGGCTCTACAAATGCAAAACATTACGAAAAATTCTTAGAGCTGATGAAAAGCAAATTTGAGATGAGCATGATGGGAGAACTTAGTTTCTTCCTTGGTCTTCAAATAAAACAAACTTCAGAAGGGATTTTAATCAATCAATCCAAGTATTTGACTGACCTTCTAAAGAAATACTCTCTCTCAAATTCATCATCGATGAGAACTCCTATGGCTACAGGAGCCAAATTATTTGCTATCAGGCAAATCTGTGGATGTCACAACCTACAGAGGCATGATTGGATCACTCTTGTATCTGACTGCAAGTAGACCAGATATCATGTTTGCTACATGTCTTTGTGCAAGGTATCAATCCAATCCTAAAGAATCTCATCTCTCTACATTCAAGAGGATCTTTAGATACCTTAAGGGAACCCCTTCATTGGGTCTCTGGTATCCTAAGAACTCTGGCTTTGATCTAATAGCCTATACAGATACATATCATCCAGGGTGCAAGCTTGATAGAAAGAGTACGTTTGGAAGTTATCAACTCTTGGGGGACAAGCTGGTAAGTTGGACATCCAGAAAACAGAATTGTGTCTCAACCTCTACAATAGAAGCAGAATATGTTGTTGCTGCTAGTTGTTGTTCACAAGTTCTCTGGATGAAGACTCAGCTTAAGGACTATGGCTTTCAATATGAAAAGATACCAATCCTCTGTGGCTCCAAGAGTACAATAGTCATCTCTGCAAATCATGTGCAGCATTCCAAGACCAAGCACATCGATGTAAGGTACCACTTTCTGAAAGACAATGTTGAAAAAGGTAATATATAGATGTACTTTATTCCTACTGAGATTCAACTTGCTGACATTTTCACAAAAGCTCTTGATGAGAAAAGATTTTTGTTCCTAGTCAGCAAGATGGGTATGCTGAATCTCACCACTTAGAGGCAATCATTAGTTTGAAACCAGAGATCTTCAATATCTCATGGTTATGCCTATAAGTGATATATAAAATATTAGCCATAAACTACAAGTATCCTAAACAAGAGCCTCTGATTATACAGACCAGAGCCTTTGGCCATTTAGAATCACTTAGATTAATTTTTGGCAAAAATTTTCATCGCCTTTGGAACCAGAGACCTCTTGTCCAAAGCAAATACTTGGTATTTTCTCACCAAGTATTCCCCTCCAAACCAGAGCCTCTGGTTCTATAGACCAGAGCCTCTGGATTCCAATTCTTTGAGACCAGAGCCACTTTGGTCTCAACTTTGGACTTCCTTGATCATTCATGCATGTATTTACGTAATTATCCATCATCCTTTGGCACCAGAGACCTTTGGTCCAAAGCCAATACTTTGTTAACTTTTTCACTAAGTACTCTTTTCACAACCAGAGCCTCTGGTTCTAAAGACCAGAGTCTCTGGATTCAAAGTCTTTGACACCAGAGCCCTCTGGTCTCAAAGGCACATCCATTCATCACCCACATACATGCACTTAACCATTTTTTTTCCATATTTCTTTGCATCGCCTTTGCAACCAAAGCCCTCTGGTCTCAAAGGCCTCATCTTTTCATACCATTTTGCATATACTTCACCATTCTTTCATACCTTTTTTCATCACCTTTACAACCAGAGCCTCTGGATTTGTTGTCTTTGGAACCAACGCCTTCTGGTCTCAAAGACCCACTCGTTTTCATGTCCACTCTCACACTTAGCCACCTTTCATACCATCCTTTTCATCATCATTCACATCCAAATCCTCTGGTTGTATAGACCAGAGCCTCTGGTCATTAAAATGAACCTACCTCTTATTGGTTCAAGGGGGAGTTTTTCACTCAATCTCCTTCCCATTCATCATTCTAGGGGGAGCTTTTCATTCATCATAAAGAATTTTCCATCGCATAAATATGCATTTTCCATCCCATAGCCTCTGGTTCTACCATTCAGAGCCTCTGGACACCAAAATGCTAGATATATGATGAATAAAACATGTGTATGTAACCAGAGCCCCTCTGGTCCAGAGCCCCTCTGGTCCTACATCATGGGTTGTCCATGCTTAACCAAAGCCTCTGGTTTGTCTATCCAAGGCTCATTATACATACAACTCAACAATTCATCGATGAACTTATTCATCATGCGCAACCAGAGCTTCTGGTTCCTCATCTCTAAAGGGTATGTTTAACCAGAGACCTCTGGTTCTCCATCCAATGAGTAATGACCAACCAGATTAATTTTCATCCAAAAATCCATCTTAATTGCAAACTCTTTAAAGATTATACAAAATTGCAGCTTTTGTGACTAAAAACTATACTTCATGCGTTTTTAGAAGACCAAAACTTCGTAATTAGTATTAATTTTACAATTAGATGGAATTTTAAATTGTTTTTGGCGCGATATTTCAAGAGATATTATTTGGAATAACTTTTAATTACTCCAAATAATTCAAACGTCACCTTACACAAAAGCCTGCCATATTAACAGGTTGTTCCCCATAAACCTCTTCATATTACCCATTCACCCTCCCCATGATGACACGTGTCCTCCAACATTATTGGCACAGAACCGTCAAGACGGCCCACGATCCACACTAAATCACCTTTTTGCCAAACGTCTCCCACTATCTTGATTACCATTTAAATAGTATTCTTTTTTACCTATTCCCCTCCTCCACCTATAAATTTCATATTCCCCACACCACTTCCTCTTTATGCTCCCAAAACCCGCAACTACCTACAAACGAACGAAAAAACTCAAAACCTGCAACCTCAACTAGCAATGGCATCCTCCGTCTCTCACGAATCAAACAACAACGACAGCCATGTGCAATCAACCGGCGCTGATAGCCATACACTTGTGTTCCTTCCTTTAAAACCAGACAACCACGCGATCGACCTTCGAACCAACCTGTTTGAAGAAAAGTTTGCCATCATGATAGAGTTCTTTCAGAACTGTGTACTACAACCGACGTTGGCATTAACCGACAATGGCGTACCACTTAAGTACGTCCAACAGTACTGGCAAACTTGCGAGTATATCCCCGACAGCCGTGGAATCATGGGGGATATTGATGCTCCAAACGACATGATCTGTTCCGTCAAAATCTCCCGGGCAAAGGTCTCTAGAGTCCTTTGCATTCCCACACGCCAATAACTTGGCATTGACCACTCACCGAACCACCCACGAGTTCCGATATCCTCCGCTTCATCTGCATGCTAGGTTACAATCGTGACCTACGCAATGCCTCTGATTTTAAGAGGCAATTCCTCCCCCTCCCCCAATGTGGAATATGTTCTTTTCCATATTGAACAGAGCCCTGACCTGCAAACTGGGATCGATGGATCAGAGCAACATCAACATAATGACTATCATGTATGGCCTCTTCTTCAACCTACCGCTGGACTACGCTGTCCTCATCTACAACGAAATCCATGCAACGGTAACCAAGAAGTGCAAGCTTAAGGCCGCAGGAAAGCCATTATCGTTTGTGCTTTTCCCACAATTCCTCGCTCTCTTCATAAGGGATGCGATGAGGAGACACGAACTACCGGCCGATGAACCATTCACCCCACAATTCATAATGAATGGTCATCGCCCAACAATCTCCAAGGACGCCTACACCACCGAGAGGACAGTCTCTCGTGCCATGCTCAGCGTCATACCAGAGACGTCTGAGATTAGGCAGACCTACGAATGCTCTCTACTGTCCCGTGAAACAAGGGCAGCTACCCTAGAGCACATAGGCCCGTCCCCTGACAATATCGAGGTAGCACATGAGTCGTCTTCATCGGATGATGAAGATGATGATGATGATGATGATGATATCACTCCTCGTGCATCCCCTAGCCCTTAACATACAATACCCATCCCCACTACCCAAAGGGCAACCACCACCACTATCCCTGGCGATCAAGGCCGAAGGGGTATTAAACAAGGACGACCCAGTCCAATCCCACATCCAGCCAGCCATCCAGAGGCCATTCTTCAGGCCTCTGAAGATGATACAGCCGAGGAACACCACCATCCATTGCCCCCTTCCCAACACAGAGGCGATGAAGAAATAAGAGCCACTTCGCCTCATGGCTCGCCACTACCCTTCACACACCCAGAAGCATGTGTTGCTTCTGGCATTGTTGATCCACAAGATCGTTCAGAGCTATCTCATGTTCGTGCACAACTTCCCCCTCCAATACTTGATCTAGCGAAGGGGAAACACATCTACTTCTCTTACGCGGCCTCTGAAGCCGAGGAAGAAGAAGAAGTTGTAGCAACATCACGAGATAGCTCCTCACTAGAGGGCTATCAAGGACATGATGGAAGTCCTTCACGACCCACATTTTTACAAGGCCATGAAGGCGCCTCTGGCGCTGAGGCTCAACCTACAGCATCCGTTGCTGCAGGGGTTACCCATGTGGTTGATCTGGTCATAAAGGCTGAGTTCCAAGCCTTTGTAGACTCGATCCAGCGGTCCTTGGAAGACCTAAAACTCATCATACAAGGGATTGTAGACAACCCTCCATCCATTGACCTCACCCCCCCCCCTTCGACATTCCCTAGCAACCCTTGAAACCCAAACCCGAGACAACACAACCCGTCTCCAAATGCTACAACAGACAGTCACCCAACACCACAACACCTCCTCTTCCCTTGCCACCCAAAGAAACCAACTCCTCATTCACTCCATCGCCACCCTCACGGCCCAGGTAACTGCGATCGATGAGACTTTAGCCTTAATCACTACCTAACTAAACACCATCTCCCAAACCATAAACACCCTCCCAGCCAACATCACATCTCAAATCCCACAACCGACCCCACCCCCAACTTCATCTATCAATGAAACATTAGCCTCTCTTTCTACCCAAATGACCACCATCCAAAACACCCTCTCCTCCCTCCCAGCCACCATACTAGCTAACATACCCCAACCTCCTCCTCCTCAACCACCCTCTGCAGGCCCATCCTTTGATGAATCCTTCTCTTCCTTCACTGCAGAGGTGAGGAATATCATTGCCAACCTACCTATTACTCCATCAACATCCACCTTCATGCCCCCTCCTACATCAACATCCACCATGGAGTTCGCCACCAGGGCCGACCTAAGGGCCCTGCCGAAGGTACTTATCTCATCCTTCAATGAGATAAGTGCAAAATTTATTCATCGTGCTGCACAACCAACCAAGGCTCTCTCCCAGAGCCTTGTCGATCAACAAGCACGCACCAACTCTTTCCTTCACTCAATGGAGGAGAGCCAAAGACAACAAGCCTTGAAGGCGTATCCTGCATCCTTTAGGAAGGAGAAAAAAAAAAGAGGAGCAGAGCTTCATGCTCCAGCAGCCGCCCGCACAAAAGGCCACAACATGAGGATCCAGGCCTCGATGATCAAGGTCTTGGACCTCATGAGGAGGAGAACCAGGACGTGGCTGCTCAACACATGGAATTCGTTGCACCATCACCACCACCCCAAACACAAGAACAACAACCACCCACAACCGAAGGCACCCAAGCGAGGGAACCAGAGGCTCAGCCCTCTGAAGATGTACAGAATGTACATGTTCCCATCGCCACATCCCAAGAACCCATCGAGTTGAGCTCATCAACCGATGAAAAACTATCCACACCACCAACCAACCTACCCTTCACCCCATCACCAACTCTAAACTTACCATTAACCCCCCCTCACCAACACCACGCACCACACAACCCTTCACCACTCTACCCATACAACCTCAACCCACAATCACCCAACCTTCATCACCACAACAACCACCAACTCAACCCGATGAACCAGAAACTAGCCAAATACAACCTCCTGAACCACAAGTCACCCTATCTGAGCCCAATGAACCAGAGCCAACACAAACTCCTCCATCACCTACCCCCTCTCAACCATTAACCCAAACACAACCCACAGCCCAACAAACCCAAGTGCAAGCGGATATTCCTTCGTCTTCAAGGCACCCTCCTCAAAGGGTAGTCGATGAAATTATAGCAAATATGGAGTCGCTCAGGAGACGTCTAGAGGTGCCACCGAGGGAGCCAGTCATGATGGAGAATCCATGAACCTCCTACACCATAGGTTTGTGAGACAGACCACCCAACCACCGAGGGTTGTTTTCTCAAATGATAGAATAAGGTTGGTCATGGACATCA
Source organism: Cynara cardunculus var. scolymus (assembly GCF_001531365.2). Classification (NCBI taxonomy): domain Eukaryota; kingdom Viridiplantae; phylum Streptophyta; class Magnoliopsida; order Asterales; family Asteraceae; genus Cynara; species Cynara cardunculus. Next base: position 26,402 of record NW_020201104.1, on the reverse strand, counting down.
AAATGGAGACCTTCACCAACCGAGCCATCAAATACATCGAGTATACAGTAGATCGAGCCTATGGTCAGGTCAGTGTCTTTAGTGACAGTGACTTGATCAATATTAATCCCTATGACTTGATTGAGCTATACGCATACACGACTCAGTGATAGGATCAGGGCATACGATTTGGGATGGTGAACAGAGCGATCGTGCAGACAATGGAAACCTTGGTGAAGCATCAAGCTAAGAGTGATTTCGAGATTGTTCTTCAGCTTGGCATCGGCAGACTATCCTGCACTCCACCTGATGAAGACTTCCCTAGCCTGCAGGAGAAGAGATCTGCCTTTGTCCTTACTCAACCAGAACTGGGTCTGGTATATAAAAATGAGTTTGGAGCGAAGAAATTTTTTAGGTTGACTGAGGCCTTTAAGTATTCAAATGAAACACTTAAATGGTTTCAGAAATCCATAAGAGACAGATTGGGCAGATCTCACGTGCCAACAGACGATGGACAGAGACTGATACATGAAATATCTACAGTCATTGATTACAGGGGACTACTTATGTGTTTTTGGGAAATATCACAAGGGAGACCCTAAATGTAGTTTTATTTTTTTTTGTAATTTCCATTTCACCAATGTAAGAAATCATCATTTGTTCCAATGAAAAATTTGGCAAAAGATGCTTTTCTTTAGAATAGCCTCTGTTCTTCATTTATATTTTGAATGTTTCTAGAATAGTTAATGTTTGTTCTTTCATTACTTAGGGGGAGATTGTTAGACCCCTTAAGCATGATGTATGAAGTAATGAAGACAAACATGTGATGAAGAACCAGAAGGCCGATGGAAGACTTCATGGAAAAATGACTAAGTCTGAAGAACATCCGGAGGGTCGATGAACTGACCAGAGATGCGATGGAAAGTGCATCTCCATAACCCCTCTGGATACTAACACTTGGAGTTTCCTTCATCAGTTCAACTAGAGGCAAGCAATGAAGATATGAAGATAAGGTTGAACTCATATCCCATGGAAGATAGCTGGAGATAACCATTCAACAGTTGGATTCTACAAAGTTTATCTTGTTTTAATGTTTATCCTTATTATAGATAAGCTTTATCTGTTAGTAGAAGCTTAGCTAAATAGTCTCACTAGATAGTTATCTTCTTATTAGCTTACTAGTATAAATAGGTGGTTAGGCCTATTGTAATTTTTGTATAATTATTGAATAAAGTGAAATCTTTGGCGCTCAAGATTTTGAATGTTCATACATTATTCTTGAGTGTTCATCATTTTATTCATCTAAACACTATAATTTGGTTATTCTTAACTTGATTATTAGTGTTATTGAGAGATCTGGGATCAACAGCGAGCACGGTCTCCCAATCACACTTTCCAAGACCAAGTGGCAATCATTCTTTCCCACTCTAACTCCACACACTTCCACGCCATGTCGTGATTGTTCTCCCAAAGTTCATCATTTTCTTTCAACACCTTGTTTAACTCTCCCCCTAAATTAACATGTTCCATTTGCAAGTTGTTCAACCACGATTCCACTTTGGTCTTTTCCACTTGAATCTTAGACAATTCCGTTCTCAGTTCAGCATTCTCACCATGCAAATTCGTTATATTCTCTTCTAAGTCCACACGAGTAGGCGTGCGTGGGGTGTACTCCTCATAAGGTTCCTCTATTGGATCATAGGAAGAATCCTCTAAAGGTGTGGGTTGAGATGACTCATCCCTTGAATCACTCACGTGACCCCTAGAACTGCTCCTCAACCTCCTAGAGTGTCTGCTACTGCGGCTAGAGCTTGTTTGGTCACGTTCCCTGACTCCACCCCTTGTTCCTAGTCCAGCTACCGCACTACCTCCGGCCCTACCTCCTCGACGGCCAATGCTCCTAGTATGCTTGGTATAAACCATATTCCTACAAAACCACAGTGAAGAATCTATTATCTTCCAACACACTTTCAAAACTTAAAAGCAAATTAACCAACTATAACAATATTGAATCATATAACCTTTTCCCTGTTTCTATCTTTTATACTCCATCTCAGTTTAAGCTTACTCTAAAATTAATAACCTATTTCTCTTAAACTAAGGCTCTGATACCACTTGTAAAGGCCCAAATTTTTTTTTCCTTAATATAATAACGTCCATGTATAAATAAGCCATAAAGTCTAATTAGTTCAACGCAACGGAAGTATATTTTTTTTAAACTAATAGAACTTAAAAGAAACATTTGTCTAATGATATCCTTATCAAATCCCAGATAGTCTCCACGCCAAGCCTTTATTCCGCAATAGCCGGTTCTAAACTTTCTCCTTTCCCTTGCTACTATTCCTTTGTATGAGACGACCTGGTTGCATAATTGTTTCGAAAGAAGTTGGGTGAGCCAAGGGCCCAATGAATTAACGGTTTTAATTCATACACCACGTAAGAAAAATAGATTTCACAAAGCATCATAATTTATCATGCATACAGTTTAAACTACATACTTCACAAAGCTAGTGGCGTTACGGGAGTTGACTACCTCACACAGCATTACCTGGCGAACTCACACAGCATGTCCGCACTTACAGCTTAGACAAGCTAACAAAGCATGCTTGTCTTTATGGAATCATACCGTAGTACAACCCCAATTGCCACACAACATATTTTATAAAATAAGGTACGTTTTTACGCATACATGATATTCAATTATATAGAAAGAAATACAGCAAGCTTGCATGTAATTGTATATAAAATGTGCAACCATTTTTTAGAAAAGTCACGTATAACTCACCGTAGTAGTTATTGTCCCAAGCGCTCTTTTAAGTGGCTAGCGTCTCCCTACATATCAAATATCATAATGTTGATTGTAACATACGACATTCCCTAGAGATGATCGACTAGTACTCTTGACACCTTTTACTTATTCATTTATTTTTATTTTTATAACCCATGCTTAACTATTTGTTTACAATTTGATTTATGTATATATATAGGTATATAGCATCCAACAGTAGCTTCATTTTCTCTAATATTATATGTATGTGCATGACAGTGCATGCATAAAACGCTTATATATATATATGTGTGTGTGTGTGTGTGTATATATATATATTGGTATATAGCATCCAACAGTAGCTTCTCTATATATATATATATATGCATGACGGTGCATGCATGAAAAGCTTATATATATATATATATATATATATACACTGTAACAACTTCACAACTGCCAGTGATATATATATATATATATATATATATATATACTGTAACAACTTCACCAAGTATGGTTTTTTTCCATTCATCACTTATGTCTTTACATATATATATGTATATATATATATATATACTAGTGGTGTACCCGCGCAATGCAGCACGGGTAAATCACAATTCGAAAACATTAGTTTGACTTTGAATCATGAGTTTGTGTGGTTATTTTACAAGTCAACTAATATATAAAGTTGAAGGTCAATTTTGTTTGTTAGCAAGATCGAATGAAAAGAAAATTGCACATATGTCGGGTTTCTGAAACCATCTACTCAGAGCTCATTACAAAACTTGAAATTCTTGAATGAACAAAGAAATACAATCGTTCGTAAAATAATGTTCATCCGTATATTCGAACTGTTATTTGCTTTGATGCACTCATCCGTAAATATTTCCTGCAAAAAACGGCGCAATGGTTTTAATAGAAACATATGGTACAAAATGTGTAATAATATAATTGTTGGTTATACCTTATTCATCACGTAAAACTCTTGATAGACGACGTTTGAGGCGTAGACTTCGGCACGATTGAATTTTTTAAAAGGCTTCACTAACACCTTCGTATCCCCCGTGATATCCCTCTGGACAACGCCACATAAAGTTGTCCGTGTGAGAAAACTGATTCTGGTAGATAAACACCTACATTCGGAATTGTTTGGCCTTGAGCTTTATTGATTGTCATAGAAAAGCTAAGCCGAATTGGAAATTGTTTTCTCTTCAACTTAAATGGGAACATGTTGTCTTCGAACGGACATAAGGGAATTCTCGGCAGAAATACTCTCTTTCTAGCATGCTGGCCAACAGTTATTTCTGCATCGATGTCGTTCTGTTGAAAGTCTCTGCATATCAATCTACTGCCATTACACAATCCATTCGAGGGATCGATATTTTGTAACAGTATTATTGGGCATCCAATCTTGAGACGAAGGTAATAAGGAGGCAAACCACTAACAGTTAAAGAATTTAAGAACTTCATCGAATAGATGTTGTTCTTATCATCTTCTGCTTCGTCGAAGCTGTAGTATATTTTTTCATCTCCAGAAAACTTGTCGATCAACTGATCATTAATCTCGTCGACATTCTCGTTTTTAGTTGACAATATCGCCCTCGAAATGATATAATCGGAATCAGCTCCGTTGATTTGCAGAGACGGAAAGATTGCG
>NW_020201104.1:3203-20696 GCF_001531365.2 Cynara cardunculus var. scolymus | reverse complement strand
TACAAATATTGTCTTGCACTCATGTCTGTTCTATTCCTATCAAAAAATGCAGTCAGCATCGTTCGCTTATCTCTCTTTCTATCGACAATATCTGTCATTATATCATCATCTCTAAACCTAACCATCTGTTTGAATATAATTTTTTAATAAAATAGAATATGTAACTAATAAAATAGAATATTTAAAAATAAAAGCAACTTCTTACGTACTTTGAGTTGCACGAGTAGGCAAATGAAAGAGTTTAACTCGAGATGCATAGATTATAGAATTATCTACGATTGCACGAGTTATCTCCATAAAACTGAATCGTGAAGAATCATACAACCTCATCTTTACTATATTTCCCCTATTATGAGTAATAAAAATGTTAGTTACTATGATAATATACACACTTACGGTCCATCTTGGAGAAATATTTCAAAGCATCCAAATCGCAAATAACCATGAGTTCGGAAAGATCGTACTCGTMKAYCCGAGATGATTTTTCCAACAACATCTAAAACAAAAGTTATCATATCTTAAAAATTGATTTAGGTTATCAAACATGATTTTATTGTTTCAAAAATACGAAAGTATCAAAGAATTTAGATGTACCGATCACGAATTTGCGAGTACTCTGATCTTCTACAAGAGTTCTTATAGAAGGCACCAACGGATGGAATGGAAAAACATTTTCAATATCGCACAACAACGGAATGAAGGTGGTGTTTCGGCAAATAAGGATGTAAAATTCAGTGAAGGTGAGCATATAGCCTTCATTCCTCACATCACCATGGTTATATTCAATTGCGAAACGATTCAAAGAGAAAACGTTTCCAACCAAGTCCATTTGCTTGTATATTCAAATTAAAGGGTGATGATGAACAATTGCTACCATCTTTCTCCTCTAAAATATAATAAAATAAATGTTAAATATGTTTAAATTTCTTTTATCATGCAATTAAAATTGTGAATTTTTTAACTTACGGTTTGATAATTAGAAAGATGAGTAGTCTTTCTCCCCTAACATCTTCCCAAACGAAATGCACACGAACTTTTGTCAAGCTCCATCGTGCATGTACTTCGTTTAACATTGAAAACTCATCAACAATATATGGGGTGTTCATTTCTACAAGTTTGTTACACTAATCAGAACCTATTTGAAATATTATAATAATATGCATATGTTAAAAATAATAGGCAAATATTTATGTACTTAAGCAGGAATAAGAAAATATACATTATGTTATCTTCGAATCATGCAAACAACTTGTATCCTTTTTCAATCCAATCACCTCAGAATAAAGAGGGAGTTGAAGCTTTGTATGAGCATTGAGCCATAAATAAATAAATAAAATCCAAGAATAGGGCATATTACTATAAAGAAGCAACTGATATTCTATTATTTCAGGCTATGTGACCTGCATCATTCTTTCATGTAAGTGGGCTTGAAAGATTAGTAGTTCAAATTTTACCCATAGTTTATCTAAAGTGGAAAATTGGCACCCATGCAACACAAAAACTATGACAGCAACAATACTGTTGGTTCTCAGTAGCTTTGATTACCACCAGCAAGTTCTATATAATGAATTAAAGCAATCATGCATATTCTAGAGAGGAACTTGAGTCATCATTAGATTGGCCAACAGCAAGTTCTATATAATGAATTAAAGCAATCATGCATATTCNAAGCAATCATGCATATTCTAGAGAGGAACTTGAGTCATCATTAGATTGGCCAACAGCAAGTTCTATATAATGAATTAAAGCAATCATGCATATTCCAGAGAGGAACTTGGGTCTAGCTATTTGTGCATCAAAAGCCATATATAAGATGCATTTAGTAAAGACTTATCTAATCTATATGACAGCACATTGATGTTTTCCATGTGAACAGGTTATATGACATTCTCAAGCCACCATGCCAACATCATATTTGGTTAGACCAGCTTGCATATGACAGGTACATTGAATAAAACATGATCACTTGGTGAACAGTACACAGAATGGTGATTGCCTTATGGTCAGCTGCTATTGCAATGCATACATACATACCCCTGTGTGCACATACATACCCATGTGCCTGCTGTTTATTGTGGCAAAACAGCAGGGGTATGTCAACAGCAGAAAAATCAAAAATAGTGGATGAGAAAGCCACATGTGCACATGGTCTTGAAGAACAAGCAAGGTTCAAGGGAATTCAGACATATTTAAGAGTGATATGCTTCCAAATGGATATGATTGACAGCAATGTTATGACATTTAAAACTTTATTATTGTATTGCCCTTTTTTTTGCTCATAGATCATTGTGTACTAACCAACAGAAGCATGTTGGATTTTCCAACTTGTTTACATGTGTGTGGGGGGGCTTTTTTTATCCCTTAACAACAAAACCATTAAGAAACAGATGTTGACAGGTGACATTTTCAGTTGGTTCAGTAATAGAAAAGGTAAATTTTTTAGTTGTTTTCTAAACAAATCAAAATGGTAAGTGTTTCCCTTTCTGATGCATTAATCACCCAAGTATCTCCAGCTGCAAGATTTGTTTTAAATGGACTTAAAAGGTTGATTTATGTATACACGACCAATATAACTATAGTTATCCCTAAACCAGTTTTAGTATAGCTTTGACATGCTAAAGGGCAGAAACACCAGTAGGAGTGACATGCTAACATCCAGCAGGCTTAAAAACAAGGATGAGTTGGAAGTATTGGCAAAAAACTATAAAAAGTGGGACAAACACAAATGCAGCAGGCATAGGGGAATGGTACATAACAGAAATTGCATAATATGACTAAAAATGTCCATGGACTTAAGAATCTGTTTATAATCAAGACCTGTTCGTGATCTGCAACATAATGTAACCATATAAACAAACCGTAGCAGTTCTCACCAACGCTAGGCATGTTCATGTGGTTCTAAACTTACACAAAAGCTTGAAAATGATATTTTAAGAGAACCTTTCATATTTTGTTTAATACATGAAAGCAAGTATTCAGAAAGGAAAATATCATAAAACAAATTTTTGATTTAAAACAGCAGGTACAGGGGATGCATAACCATTAAGAAAGGACTTAAGAATCTGTTGCATAGAATCTGTAATATGTGCCTATTCTGCATATAAGCAGATTCTATAATATGTGCCTATTCTATATAACCATTTAGGTCAATATCTTAATTATGGACTAAATGGTTATGCATCCCAGCAGGTACAGGGGTGTTATACATGAAAGCAAGGATTCAGAAAGCAAATTATCAGAAAGCAAAGTTTTGATTTAGAACAGGGCCACAAACATATGTAACAGGGCCACAAACCAAGGCTGTTCGGTTGTTATTTTCTGCACAAGATGATGTTGTCCCAAACAGAATGAGTATATAGATACACACACACACATGTAACAGGGTTGTTTGCTTGTTATGTTCTACAAAAGATGATGCAGTCCCAAACAGAATACGTACCTTTGTAGAAGCTTCAAATACTTTTATATGAATCAGCAATAATGGAGTGAAGCCACAAACCACGAAACAGATTCTGCACACATTTCACAACTTGAAGGTTCAAAACTTAACTGCAGCATTTTGGTTCTATTTGAAGTACAATACACACACAGAGAAAGAAAGCATAAATGAAAACTGGTTGCTGTTGTATCTAAACACACACACATTTCACCTCTGGTTGTTTCTATTTGAAGTACAATACATACACACACATTTCACCTCTGGTTGCTGCTGTATCTAAGCATACACACACACACATACGGAGCAGTTTGTTGTTTTGAACAAGGCAAGTGTTTTAAAAATAATTAATGTTGCTATTGGTCTCTAAACACACACACATACACATCAAATAAGTATATACTAAACCAAACTCATATCTTAATTTAGAGTTTAAGTGCACAATTAAATTTCTCATCATATTTAGTTTCACCAGCTTGCAAATGAAAAGGTTATTGTGTTATTCATAACAGGGCTTTTGTTTTTTTCAATCCATCACTAAACACAACTAAATTTCAATCCATCACTAAACCCAAATCTACCATTCCAACAGATTTAAAGAACAAACAAACCAAATTTAAAGAAAAATCATGTCAAAATCTGATTCAATCCCATGGGCAAAAAAATNCAACAGATTTAAAGAACAAACAAACCAAATTTAAAGAAAAATCATGTCAAAATCTGATTCAATCCCATGGGCAAAAAAATCAAAATTATCAACAAGAAGGATCAAGTGAATACCTCAGAGAAATTGCTAGGGCTTTGAAGAAGCTGTGGAGAAATCAAAACCTCCAAATTCTTCTTATAGGTAGCGATTAAGACTGCTTGGGAACTTCCCATTTGTGCAAGGTTTGCAGCAATTGGAGAAATCATACGGTGACCTTAATACAATGGTTTTGGCGAATGAAATTTTATGAAGAGGAAGCTGGAAAAGAAGAAAATAGAGAACGCTTTTTGAACTTACCCAAATGGTTTGGCAGGGAAGGGATTCCAACAGTATTTCATGAAGACTGAGGGTATAAAAGAAGAAAACAGGAAAAGGAGTTTTGACTTACCCCCAACATAACTTCTAACCTTTGCTGCATATCACTCTTAAAAGTCAATGCATAAAAAGGTTGTAACATGTGCTTTACGGCTTGTGTTTAAGAGTTTTTTGAATTTGTTGCATAAAACTATTGTAACTTATGCTTTAGAAATTGTAATTAAGATAATGGTCTAAATGGTTATATATGTAGTATAGATATACACACACTAAACCTAAGTTCTATCTTCGAGAACCGACACGAGGGTCACCGTTTATCAACCCGATCTCACCGTGATTACCGTTGTGAAGAACGGTGGGGGTGCTTCCGGTGACCGTTGGCCACCGTTGCCCCTTCGGGAACCCACCTGAACGATCGAGCGACTAGAGTGATTATCTAGTAAACATAATTTAAACAATGGGTATGAAACACTTACCGATTGGCGTCGAATTAGCTACGATATACAGTACCGTCGACTTTCGTTTCAGTGTCTACCGTTGCCTTTGTCCGTAATAGTTCTTCTTACCGACCGAAATTCCCATAAGGTTACAAAATCCCCTTTTTATGCTAAGCTATCGGTAGTTTCGGTAAAAGAAACGATAAGTCTTGGGGGTTTCATGCCCATTGGTTAGCATGACATTGAATTACCATCAATGTTAGTCATAAACCATTCACTTTCCCTTGCATTTACATAACCAATCTCTATAATTTATTATCTAGCAATCATTTTTTTTTCTTTTTCTTTTTTTTTCTTTTGGGTTATTACAGTTAGCATCTGAGAAAGCCATTGAAGGTAATTTCTCTACTGATGAACCACAAACTTCAGCTTCAAAATCATAGTAGCAATGAAGAATAAAATTCTCAACTTGTATTTTATTCCCAATTAAAAAAATTTAGCATTAGTCGCTGTTTTTTAACCATAAGTGTCTAGGTTATATACATATATATGTTTATATGTATAGGCATAATAAAATGAGAATCCTATATAACCATGAGAACTTTTATTATAAGATATTGTTTCATATTAATTTTTCCATCTAATGATATAATTTAAGATATTGATTAGCATATATTTATTTCATAATTTGTTTGTTTCAGATGTATTCGGTTTACAATGTGAAACTTATTATTTGTATTTCTTGTTTTACAGACACGTAATTACTGTAACACCTCATTCCACACATTGCATGTAACATATACTTCATACACAAGAAATACATGTTTGGTACACTACATTGGTCCCTTACTACAAGAATCTACCATTACATAATACATGGTCCAAAAATTCCAAATACAACTCTTGTACTGATCAAGCTTCATTTACAAAACTATACATATCACTAGCAAATCTTCATGTTGTTAAACACATAGGGAAAATATTACATTTTTCTCTTTCCTTTACCTCCTGCACTTCTTGCAATACATATTTAAAATCACAAAACGAGGGTTAAACCGAAAGGTCTAGTGAGTCACCATATTTATGTCATTGCAGGGTGATAATCACCAAAACTTTTAAGTAAAACAACTTTTCATATATATAGCAAATATATGAACAAGTAAGGGCATAGTACCAATACCTTTCACTTTTCAAGCCAAATTTTCTGCTTACAAACAATATATCAACTCCAAACAAGTTTGCACTAACCAGGTTATCATAATGCCACTTTTAAACCTCTCAAATCAAATAAGGTTTATTCAAAGTTTCAGGCCAAACCTGTTATCTTTTCCACAATAACATCTAGACTATGATTTCCTATAAGAACCCTGATCTTAAACCTTTAAATCACAAAGAAATAAAGATTCCAGACACAGTAATCTTAAGAGATATAATAGTAAGAGTTATATTACACAACACACATACAAATACCACCCTTATATCCAAATGTAAACATCTCCTTGATATGTCACCCTTATCCCATGGTACAACTCTCCTTGATATGCCACCCTTATTTCCCCATCAAAATATTTCAAAAGAGTATTCCATGTAAAAATAAACCGCAGTCAATGGAATATTATCAGTTCAAAAAAATCAATCTTATCAAAAATCCCCATTTCTTTTAAATAGATCAATATAATGATAAGTCAAAGTTCAATCCGGCCAAACCTTGGCCGGATTACCAATCCGGACAACACTTCATATTATGTCTGATTTAATACTTGACTAAATTATCAACACTTTGTCGGGATTACCAATCCGGACAACACTATTCGTGTTTTGTCCGATTTAACAATCCGATCAACTCATAGCCGTATTCATACTTCTTCGATTTAAACTCATAATCATAAGTCAAAGTTCAATAAATCGCTCAACATATAAATCGGTCAACTCTTGATCGGATTATCTTTAAACCGGGTGAGCTTATGTCCGGTTTACATCTAGATCGACCAAGCTTTGTCCGGTTTAAGACTAAACCGCTTAACCTTTGACCGGTTTACACATAAACCTCTCGACCTTTACCCGATTTATATCTAAATCACCCATAACATGTCCGGTTTACGTAAACCGGGCGAAAGTTCATATGAATCAGTTTATGCAAATTTTCATATAAATATAAAAAATAGCTTAACCACTCACCTTATGCAAATCTTTTGAAAACCGGTCTTGAAAATCAACTTGAATTCCGATCAAAACAATCCGGTCAAACCTTCTTCACTTAAATCGCTTAATTGAGGTTCAAAAATGGCAAGAAAATGAAATGGAGGTTTCAACCTCTTTTATACCCTTCCCAAACAGGGAAGGCGGCTACCACACACCATGCATACATATTTCATGCATGTATGTATATTTATATATGCATACACCCAATTCCATATATGACATGCATACACAAATATATATATATATATATATTATGCATATAATATCTATGCATAAAATTTTATATACTGGCATGATCAAATATATAACAATTTATCATGCTAACACGTATTCATATATCAAATAATCACATATTAGTTACCTCGGGTGATAACCAGGATCCAGTTATCACAATTACACTATGAAACAAATATATGTGAGGCAAACATATTGTGAAACAAATACATGTTAATCAAAATCTTAAGTCTAAGTAATAGATGAAAAAAACCGTATAAAATAACACACGATGTATTGTTAGGTAATCACAATTAGTCGGCTTCTCCAATATATAGCTAATGAAATGCAACTTATAAGGAGAGTTTTTTAAGAAAAAACTCAATCCTAACCACTGAGGTAATTAATATATAATAATTTATCATGCTAACACGGCTTCTCCATTAAAACTCAATCCTAACCACTGATATCCCACATTTTAAGGAGAGTTTTTTTATTTTATTTTAAGGGTATGTTTGTCTTTTACATTTTTCTTTTTAATAACTAGAAGGTACTCGCGCAATGCAGCGAGATACATATTCATTTTAATGTTTCGTTTTATTTTTTGTCTCTGTTGATATAATATGGTTTATGTGGTTTTGAAAACAATAAATTTTTACTTTTGAAAAAAAATTGAAAATATCATAAACCTTTAAAAAATATATCAATATTAATATCAAATTAACTTCTTTAATGCAATTTTTTATTATAATTTCATTTAGATGTAATAGCAAATTAATTTATTTTTGGCTTAACAATATAATTTTTATAAAAATAATGATTATGTTGGAACTCAATGATTGTCCTAATTATATCTTAGATTTTTTATATTTAAATGTGATGTTTATTTTGTATTTGATTATGTTTGTCTACAGTTGGTTATAAGAATTGAAAAATAGAGTTTTAATAAGTTGTAATTATGCATAATTTACTTGTAATTTTAAATTTTAAGTAATATGCATTAATAAACAATACTTCATGCATAAAGAATAGTTTTTAAGAGTTTTTGTCAAATATTTTATAATATAGTATAGATAAACAGAGTCCACTGATTGAGGAAACGTTTTTATTTATTTAATTATTTTTTGGTATGATTTTATTTATAATTGTTGCTTATCAAATTCACATCCATTTTTTGTTTTGGGACAACGAATTTCACAGATAAATTTCACTTAATGGGTAACGAATTTCACTTATGAATTTCATGAATGTATATTTATGAAATATTGCATGAATGTGACTTAATAAAAATGTAATTATCATGAAATATATGGGGAAAATATATATATATATATATATATATATAAGATATTCGCTAAATAATCATAAATGAAATGTTAATATTTTTATTATAAATTATATCATTATAATTTAGGGTTAAATGCATGAAATAGCAACCTACTTTCATAAATTTTTTTATTATAACATTCTACTTTTGTTTTTCGTTATTACAGCAATGTACTTTTAAATTATTTTTTATTAAGACGTCGTACTTTAAAAAATCTACCAATTATAGCAATAGGTAACATGTTACCTTTTAAACCGGTTAATCTCTTAACTTTTTTTTGCATGTGTGGCTTTAATGAGTTGATCTAGATGACATATCATTTTGATGACTTGACTAAAATAAAAATAAAAGTCTATTTCAACTTATTATTAGTGATTTTCATTTTTCATTGCTATGATTTAAAAAAACATTTAATTTTTTTGATTTTTTTCTTATTAAGTTGCATGCAAATTAAGTATTATAGAGTAAAATAATTTTAAAAATAAATATGATACATTTTTTTCGAGATATATTTTGTTTGTAAAAAAAGTAACACTTCTTATTTATGTTGTTAAAAAAAATACATATCTTTTAACGTTCTCTTTAAAATGTTAACGAAATAAATTGTGATCTACAACTTTTAATATTGTTATATTAACAAATAATTTTAAAAAATCTAATTAATTTAATATATTTATACGTCAAGTAAAAGTTTTTGAACAAATATAATATATTCTTTAAAATATAATATTTTTATGGTAAAAAATAAACAATTTTTATTTTCTTTTTTCAAAAAACACATATTTTTTCAAAAATATTAGCGAGCTAAGTTGTATTCTACTAGTTTTATTAATATTGGTATATTAATGAATAATTTAGAATTTTTTTAATTCAATTAATATATTTATTAAATAACATGTAAAATATCTAAATATTAAAATTAGAAGTACATTGTTTAATAAGAACTAGTAGATGTTATAATAAAATAATTTTGAAAGTACAATATTGTAATAAGAAAGTCGCATCACTATAGTACAAGTGAACAGCCTACATGGACAATGAGGTGGCATGGAAACCTGGTATGATGTGTAAATTTAAATCAAAAGGTTACTTAATATTATAATGGGTAAATTTTTCAAAGTACAATGTCCTAATAAAAAATAGTTTGAAAGTCCATTGTTGTAATAAGAAAAATCGGAAGTACAATGCTATAATAAAGAAAATTATGAAAGTACATTGCTATTTTGTGTATTTTTCCCTATAGTTTATTCATCAATATCTTCAAAATAAGCTCATTATTAAATATTTACGGATTTAATAATATTATAAATTATTATAAATATGTACAAATGTATACTATTTATATCTACAATATATTTATAAGCATGTATAATGATTATTATTGAAAAAATCAGGTATACAAGTCTATATGAATTTGTATTCAAAATTTACAATCAACTATATTATACATATATACAACTAGCATCGAGATGGAAAAAAAAGAAGAAAAATGAAAAATTATTAACATTTTAAGTTCTCGGTTCTAAATCAAGACGAGCATCACGGCATCGCACGCGAGTACCTTACTAGCCATTGATAAAGCGATAGAAAAGGAAACTCTATATTGAAGTGATGGTGTTGAGGCATTGGATCCGGAAATCTTATGTCCTCGAATGAAGATTCAAGGTACATTTTGTGCATTTAAGCTTTGATTTCTAATGTAATATTATTTAGGAATGTATTTCATGTCGATTTGTTGGTTTGCGAATGTTGGGTCTCTAATTCGTGTCTGCGAAGGAGATGAATCAGCCAGTAGATGCAACTCGTTGTTAGAATGAGATTAGGTCATACTTCATAGGCAACTCCTAAGTTATTCATGTTGAATTTGTAAAAGGCTTAGTAACAAAAATCCATTAATAATTAAACCAGTTTAATCGGGGTCTCTAAGTTTCGTTCACGGTTGTTGGTATACCTTGGATTTGATGATATCGATCTAATTAAAACGAAATTCATTTGGTCTTATGATTATTAGGGTTTTCAATGTGCGGTCTAAGAATATGAACCAGTAGTTTGGGTCACACAAATGACGAGCCTAGAAGGAGCAGGAGCCAAACCAAGCTTGTTGTAACCAAGAAGCATTTGGCTTTTCTTATTATATTTTTTGCACTTATAAACTATGGCTTATTGGACAAACATCAACATATCGTTGTTGTTCCAAAGTTTTGCATGCTAATCCTGCTTTACGGATTGTCATTTCATCTTTCTTTTGTTTTTACCGGTAGTGACCGTCTTATAGTTTAATTTTAGTTGCCCAAGATTTCTATGCAAATCCTAATTTGATGATTACGGTTATGTTGTTGAATTCAACTTCATTTGATTGAATTGCCAACTCCATTATCGGTGTGATTCAATATGTACGCTTGTTCTGAAATTCCCAAACAGAATAATGCAATTTCGAATTCCAAATTGGGGTTTAATAATTCGTTTTTAAGATGAGGGTATTATTTATATTCAAACTGATATGCTGAAATTTAGTTTAGTTTCATATTTAAAATTATAAGCAAACTCTCTTGGTCGCAGATCGTACTTACGTTCCTAATGAAATCAGTTACATATTGATTTTGGAGACAATGGATATGGTTCACAGTTACAAGGTTTGTATCATTAGTTTTGGAATTGAGGTAGTAGCCATTTGTTCAATCAAAATGCATCTTTAGTTTTGGATGGAAATCCGACCTTCTTTAGCTTGCTTGTAGTATTATCTTGATAAATAGTTGTAATATGGAAGAGAATATTTATCCATTATAATAATTATCAACAAATAAAATAAATTCTCCAGAAGTTGGATCCGTAAGATTTCTTTATTTTGTCCATGAATGGCATTCAAGGTATTTGAAATTTTTTGAACGTTGCAATTGTCATGGACAAAGCATAATAACCTCCGACTCAGAGCACTAATTGTATTGTCCTTAATGCCAACAATTGCATTCCCTGCCCCAAAAGCATACCCCTATGTGTCAAAATAAGTGTCTACTTTCTAATTATTTTACTTTTGATTATGAGATGGAGAAATTAATTACTCTAATAATTACTAATGGTAAATTGTCATTTAGATAAGAAAAATGTGCAAGAATTACATAACTATGATTTTTTCATTTAGACATTTATTAATTGGAATGTAAGGATTATACACCAATGATTTTTTGCATTGCTTGATTTAGACCTAGATTGGTCTAATCATAATTTTATCTCAAGTGCTGCAATTTTACTATCCTTTCTCATTGTGAATACATCTAGTCATAATCTTTTTTTTTTGCTACCCGTATATATATATATATATATATATATATATTATATTTTAAAATATTTGATAAAAACTCTTAAAAACCATTTTTATACATTAAGTACTGTTTATTGATGCATGTTACTTAAAATTTAGGAATACAAGTAATTATATGTATGTATAATTCATTAAAGCTTAATGTTTGAATTCGTGTAACTAACTACAGATAAACATGATTAAATACTAAATAAGTATCTCATTTTAAATATAAAATATCTAAAATATATTTAAGATAATTATTGAATTCTAACAAAATACTAAATATTATCTTTATAAATAATTGTCTATACTATACTATATTATAAAACATTTGACAAAAACTCTTAAAAACCACTTTTTATGCGTAAAGTATTGTTTATTAATACATATTACTTTAAACTCAAGATTGCAATTAGATTGTGCGTAAGTACACCTTATTAAAGTTTCATATCTGAATTCGTGTAACTAACTGCAGATAAACATAATCAAATACAGGATAAACATCTTATTTTAAATATAAAAAATCTAAAAGATAGTTAGGATAATCATTGAATTTTAACATAATATTTAATTATTATCTTTTATAAAATTATTAAACCAAAAATAAAATATTTTGTTATTAAACTTAAATTAAATTATAATAAAATAAATAAATTAAAGAAATTACATAAAAAATGAAAACTTTTAAATAGTTGATTTGATATTAACATTGATATATTTTTTTTCAAATTTATATTTGATTCAAAAATAAACTCATTACTGATTTCTTAAAAATACATAAAATCGTATTATAACATCAACAGAGACAGATAATAAAATAGAAGATTAAAATCGAGATTTTTCTCGCTACATTGTGCGAGTGCTCCCTAGTATTATTAAATCGGTCTATCTTCTCCTAACCGACAAATTGAAATCCATTCTTTAACTCTCTTGATCGACGAACTCAAGCAGCACCCTGAAATATATCCCCACATTCAAATCTCATCTCTCGACACATAAAGAAATAGGGTTAGGTAGTATGTATGTAAAAGTTTGTGTGGGTTTTCTTTGCTTTATTTGTTGGAGGATATGCAATAGAGGAAATCTTTAAATGTTTCTTGATAAAGAGAGTGATTGGGATCACATTAACGTCAAGATTGGATTAAGAGTCAATATCATCGTTCACTCACTCCTAATCTACCATCTATGTTTTGTTGCATCTATGAATATAATGTTGACCGATTCACATAGCAGAGCATTTTTGTAATTCCAGTTCCATACTTGTTAGTTGCCAGTAATATAATATATTTCCAAGGGACTTAGAGATGTAAGTTTATCTAGAACCTCGTACGTACACACACACCATCAAGTGAAAATGTGTTGTCGTTTTATTTGGATGAAGTGTGATAAGCATTTGGCTATCCGTGGATTGTTTGTCATTGGGTGCAAGGATGGAAGAATGCAATGTTTCCGACAGAACACTACAACTTTGAGATACGATTGAGAATGCAGTTAAAGACTCTGTCTGTGACTTCATCTATTGCATGCTTCTACATCGAATCTCCAAAGACCCAATCTAACCAGACAAAGCTTTTTTGTTACAATAAAAGGCAAGTTTCTGAATCTTATTTTTAAATCATCATCATTATGACTTTGAAATTGAGTCTTTATATATGTCTCGTATGTGTTTTTCTTTTAACCTATATTATATTGAAAGCAAAATGGGTGAGTTATATATATGGAGCAAATAATCTTGTTTGTAAGCAGGTACTCAAGTCAATGGAGTGATCCTGTGAAAAGAGATGCACAAGATCGGAATGGCAAGTTCTCCATGTCTAAGTAAGAATTTTAGATTTACTTTGAATTTCAGTGTTGTACGCTTTGTGAGAATATACGTATGGTGAATATGCATATTGATATTACGATAGGTTTCGGGTATGCAAGGAATGTTGCAAACATGATATGATCGAACAAATGCTTATTATCCATCATTCTTTGATCAAATGTCTTGCTGATGCATTCTATGAAGCACATGTTGTTACCATTCTTGATTTCACTACATTGGGATTGAAAACTACATTGCAACAATTAATGGATGGTGCAGAATTAGCAGGTAAAATGGCAAGCCATAAATATTGCACTAGATGTTGAAGGCAGGTATTCTGTCTGCTCTACTTTAAGGAAGATCTTAAAGGTTGAAGGCAAGTATTCTGTGTGTTGGTTCTTTTGTTTCCTCCCAATCAATTAATGTGCTTTAGAGGATAATAACATACATTACAAGTTATTGTTTTTCTATGGACTTGAATGTTATGCTATTTTATATTTGTAATGAAAATATAGTTACAAATCATTTATGTTATATGTTGTTTAAACATATTATTGTATCTAACTATAACAAACAAAAAAAGCACTCTTTTGAAAAAGAATAAAGCTCATAATTAAAGCTAATAAAGGGTAACTAAAGAAATCATTTAAAGAAGAAATGTTAGAGGCAACAATGTTATTGGAGATGGCGTTAAAGATGCGTTTGGTATGTAGAAGAGGGTGGGACAGGACATAACATGACATGACTAAACAAAACACACTTGTCCCATGTTTGGCGTGGAACTAAGTGGAATAAGACCTAATGTACCATTATACCCCTCACCCCTGATACGTGCGACTCTCTTCCGCACCTCTCATCGTTTGCCTCTTTCATGTCGTTCTGAAATCAAAGATCGTCTCAAGTGTGCCAATCGATTTCTTCTAAATCTGGAAACGATCGATTTCTCCTAAATTTGGAAACGATCGATTTCTCCTAAATCTGGAAACGATCGATTTCTTAAGTGTGCTAATCGATTTCTACTAAAGACACGCCTTCCTCCACAATCAGACACACATAGACCGGTTTCTCAAGTGTGCAGTCGATTTCTATTGTTTCTCATCAGACACATGTAATCAGGTAATCGATCAATGTTGTTTTCTCTCTAAACCCCTAGATCGATCGATTTCTGTGAACAATGATTTCATCTACATCGGTCGACTGGTGGGTAGTTTCCGATTTTTGTCAACCAGAAAATCAACTTCCTTTCTTATAAACCGATAGCATTTTGTGTTAGCAAGAAAATTGATTTCCTCTGTTAGAAAATAAATGGATAGCATTTTCTCTGTGATGTTAAAAATAAATGGGTTATAATGTACTTGCTTGTAGCTTTTATGCAAACCCATGTAAACATACACAATAATAGTGTACTGGATTTGCAGTTTGATAATATGATCCCTTTGTATATTATTCTCTTTGTTTAATTCTGTCATCTTAGGGGCTGTTTACTAAACACTTACTTGGTAAGTGCATACCGGATAAATTTCCTCATCGGATGAACATGAGAAGAGCCAAGAATCTTACCGGGTAAGAGCGATGAGAAAGATGGAGAGTCTTACCCGGTAAGTGAGGATGACGACTCTTACCTAGGTAAGCGCTTACCCAGTAAATTGTTACATTCGATATGTTCTGATATACTAAAATCTTACGCATCAAAATAAATCATAACGTTGACTTCTATTGGTAAACGCTTACCGGATAAGCAATTGGGACGTAAACGGCCCCTTAGTGTCTCCTGTTTCTTGGTTAGAATGTTGAAGACAAGTACTCTTGCTGCTACAATTTAGACTTTTGTTGATGCATTTGAAGTGTGGGATTCTTATATGTACATAACATCTAAGATTGTCAAACAAAATCACTTGGATGATTAAACTGATTATGCAAGTTTTGGGTATACATTTAATTATTAGACCAACTTTCTTTTATAAACTCATCTTTTTTAATATTATTTTGTTGATTTTCATTTAGATTAATTATTTAGTTAAAAAACACTAAACAGTTCATTAAGGGTAAATTGGTCGTTTAACCTATCATGTCTTGTTCTTTTCAGGTATGTCATGTCTTATCAGACGTTGAACAGTTATCCTGCTCTGTTATGTCCTGCTCTGTTATGTTCTACTTACGTACCAAACACACCCTAAAGACATGCTTTACGTAAGTCGCTAAAGGTAATATTCAAATAAGGTTTTAAAATGCATTACGAAATGGTTTTTAACACAAGATATATGTTATCCATAGTTATTTATAGAATCAATTTGCATTCTACCCATTCCCACATTCTAGGAAAGATGGACTCAACAATGTATTTTATTTGGTAAAAACATATTTATGCTATGATTTTTTTCTTACGTTTGATCATATTTCACATTCTGCAGCATTATGTTTGTTCATACTAGGTTTGGACCCGTGTATTACACGGGTTAATGACAAAAATTGAACGAAACTGTTATGTATTCTATAAAGAATTAATAATCGCAGGTAATTTATAAACTTAGACAAAAGTACAAGTCCGATTAAATTTTTGATATAAAGATGCTCTTACTCGAGAATTAAATGTTACATATACAAAGGACGGCATGTGCTTCGATGATCAGAAAAACTTCTAAATGAAGACGAACAATGTAGATCCAATATGCARCGCTGCRTARTACATGCAGAGCCTTTGTATACCTCTGTATGAGACAAGCAAAGGGAATCAGATGCTCTGGGTAGTACATGCAGAGATAGAACTCTTACTCAAGACAAGTACAGAGCCTTTATGAAGCTCTATATGAAGAACGGAGGCAGGGTCAGAATGACCCCGTAGCACCTGTAGAACCTCTGTTAAGCTCTGTATGAAGAACGGAATCAGGCTTCAACGACACAAGCGTAAAGAAAGTTTCCAGAGATTAAGACGGAAACTATTCAGAGTTACAAGTCTGAAGGTCATCTTCGGAGTAAGAAACAGAGCCTCGACGCATTTCGTGAAGAGACATAGCTCTTTCTCAAGACTTAAATACAGAACCTCTATGCAGCTCTGCATGAAACACAGAGTCTGGTTCAGATTGACCGCATAGCACGTTCAGAACCTCTGTTAAGCTCTGTATGAAGGACGGAATCAGGCTTGACAAACACAAGGGCTAAGAAATCCTCCAGAGTTCACGACGGACAATATCTAGCGTTGCAAGATTTCTAAATCAAGACGACCAATCTGGCTTTAAATGTGAAGTTCATTTCAAGAGTTAATTGCTATAATTAGCCAATGCTACAAATTTGTATAAATTTTCCGTTGTCTTAGAAATAAACCAACTTTTGATAATGATTGTCCTTGGCTCTTATTAAATGAGAAAAACTCTGGACATTAACTCTGAAAGAAAACTCTGAACATTAACTCTGAAACACAAGAATTCGAAATACTATTGTTAGACTGGAAAATAACTCTGGAGTTAACTCTGAATAAGAGAAATTCAGAGTTGTCTTCTAAGTCTAGAAAGTATCTATGAGCATAACTCTGAGTTATAAGAAATCGTAACTCTGAAGAGAAATTTAGAGTTGTATTTTAAGTCTGGGAAAAAACTATATAACTAAGTTTGGAACAGAACAATTCAGAGTGTGATAATCAGATCCTGGTTATTACCCAAGGTAATTTATACGTGAATATTTGACTAAATGATTTTGTGATAGCAAGATAATTTGCTGTGTACGGGTATGTGCATTTATGCATCATTTGAATATGA
>NW_020201104.1:1409-3023 GCF_001531365.2 Cynara cardunculus var. scolymus | reverse complement strand
GAATGCATGTGTGTGTTTGGTTAGCATGAGGTGGAAGGGGTGGTAGCCGACCTTTCCACTTTTGGTATAGTATAAATAGGGGTGTTACCTTTTCATTTGGTTTTTCCTGCCACTTTGAAAGAAATTTGAGAGGATTAGAGAGTGTGTTGTCCGGTTTATCAAGAGAGGAAGATTTCAAGCTATTTTCAAGAGTTGGATTTCAAAAGGTTGATTGCAAGCATTTTGTGTTCAAAAGCTTTAAAAGGTGAGTGATTTTTAAACCTTTTTGTATTAAAATTTTAATGGTTTCAATTACATGCTTTGTATTGTTCTTATTTAAAGAAGAGAGAATGTTTATTTTGTTTTAAGTGTTATCCGGACAAAGCTTGATCGAATAAGGGTTTAAATCGGACAAGCCTTGAAAGGTTTATTGTCCGGATAGTTTTAAATCGGACAAGCCTTAAGCGGCTTAGTGACCGGATTAGTATAAACCGGACAAGCCGTGAGCGGTTTGTTGTCCGGAGTTGGTTAAACCGGTTGAGTGTTAAACGGTTTAGGTTTAAACCGGACGAGTCTTGGACGGATTATTGACCAGATTTGATATTCGATCAAAGTGTGAAATTGTTTTAAGTGTGGTGTGTTGACCGGATTAGATATCCGGACAACAAAATGGATTTTGTTCCAAGTGTTAATACGGATGAGGCTTGRTCGGATTATTGACCGGACTTGTTATCCGGATGAATATTGACCGGATTTGATTGACCGGATTTGTTGATAGAATTTGAAATAATTCTTTGTGATTGGATAAAAATTGTTATTTTATCATAAAATGAAGTTTTGATATAAATGATTTTGATCTGAAAATTATTCCAATGACTGCGGTCTATTTGGAATTATTTTATAAATGTTTTGAAGAGATAAGGGTGGCATATCAAGGAGAGGTGTCCATTTGTTATAAGGGTGGCATATCAAGAAGAGGTGTCCATTTGTTATAAGGGTGGCATATCAAGGAGAGGTGTCCATTTGTTATAAGAGTGGCATATCAAGGAGAGGTGTCCATTGGATATAAGGGTGGCATTGTCTGTGTGTATGATTTTATATAACTCTTTCTATTATATCCTTTGAGATTATTGAGATCTGGATTCTTTATTTCTTTGTGATTTAAGGATTTAGGATCGAGGTTCTTATTTGGAAATCATAGATTGGATGTTATTGTGGAGAAAAGAACTATTTTGGCCTGAAACTTTGTTAAACCTCGTTATTGAGAAAAAGGTTTAAAAAGTGGCATTGTATGGAACCTGATTGGTTCAAAAGGTATGAGAATTGAATAAGCTAAGTGATAGCTTGAATTTGAGAAATGACTTGGTATTTTGGTATTATGAATTCATATATTTGTTAWTTATATGAATACTGGATTTTGTAAAGGTTTTGGTGATCCTTCACCCTRCAATGACATGAATAGGGTATCTCACTAGACTTTACAGTCTAACCCTCGTTTTGTGATTTTAAAATGTGTATTGCAGGAAGTGTGGAAGGTAAAGGAAAGGAAAAGATTTAGTGCTTTTCTTACGTGCATTTTGGCTGAAGATTTGCTTTTGATGCATAAGCTCTGATGACTAGTACAAGATTGTATTT
>NW_020201104.1:0-1324 GCF_001531365.2 Cynara cardunculus var. scolymus | reverse complement strand
TGCATGTTAAGGGTCCCGGACATAGTTAGCACCATTGAAAATAAATATGATAAGTTGAAAGAACAGTGTGTAAGGTAAATTTTAATTACGCCTGGCCAGTGYAATTATAAATTTACAGGTACATATCTGAACTTGAATACTTTATTATATTTGGGAATGTGAATACGTGAATATTGATATTAAATTTTCAGATGTCTAACCAAACAAGAAGATCTGAAAGAATAGCTCACCCAGAATCTGAAGAAAGAGAAGAATCCTTGGTTAATTTTCCAATCAGTACAGCTGGAAATAGAGGTCGAGGAAGACCAAGAGGAAGAGGAAGAGGAAGGAGTCAATCACAAAGAAGAGGACAGACTGAAGTATACTCTGAACAGGAAGAATCACACTCTGGGAATGTTCAGGGAGGAACAGTACCACACCTGGAGTATATAACCAGAGATGTATTAGCAGAGAAAATGGGAAAGTTACGAGAAACTCTGATATCTATTATGAGGATACCTGCCAGAGTTGAAACAGAAAGAGTAGAAGTTTATCCATCTGCTCCAATCACTCAGAATAGAGAAGGAGATATTAAGATTTTCTTAGCATGTAAACCACCAACCTTCTCTGGAGAAAGAGAWCCGGTAAAAGCAATGTGCTGGATCAAGGAGATGGAATCTGTATCTAACACTATCTGATGCTCGGAAACAGATAAGGTACGATTTGCTGTTTCAGTATTAAAGTCAAATGCTTTATTCTGGTGGGAAGTAGAATCGTCTACCAGAACGGATGTGTTACAAAGTATGTCATGGATAGAATTTGTGGAGCGATTCAGAAATCAGTTTTGTCCTAAAACTGCTGTAAGACAAATGGAAGAAGATTTCTTAAAGTTGGAACAAGGAAATAGGACTGTACGGGAGTATACCGAAAAATTTATTGAATACTCTCGTTTTGCTGATCATTACGTTTCAACCGAATCAAGGAAGATAGAAAGGTTTATTTGGGGTCTGAAACACTCAATCAGGGAATTTGTTATTGCAGTGAACCCCAATACCTTTCCACTGACAGTAGAAGCGGCAGAGGTGACTGAAAGGAACAAGAATAGACAGTCAGAAGGAAAGATTGTTGAGAAAAAGAAATGGGAAGTTCCTTTGTCTTTTAGAGGATCCAATACTGTGAGATATGATAACCGGTCTGAAAAAAAGAGCAGTACGAAAGTTCAGCAAGGTAATGATAAGATGGATCCGAGGAAATGTTATAAATGTGGTGAAGCGGGTCATTTGTCCAGAAATTGTCCAACTAACAAAAGGTGTTTTAACTGTAACTCTCCGGATCATATTCGACC
>NW_020201103.1:78659-79995 GCF_001531365.2 Cynara cardunculus var. scolymus | reverse complement strand
CACAAGCTGAGCTTGTATGCAACTGGTCCTACTCTTTCGAGTATTTCGAATGGACCGACATACCTTGGACTAAGCTTTCCTTTCTTTCCGAAGCGCACAACCCCTTTCCACGGTGATACTTTTAGAAGAACTTTATCACCCACTTGAAATTCCAAGGGTTTCTTTCGATTATCGGCATAGCTCTTTTGGCGATCCCTTGCAACTTTAAGTTTTTCTTGGATGATTGCGATTTCGTCGGTTGTCTCCTGGATAATGTCAGGCCTGATCAGGTGCCTATCACCTATTTCCTGCCAACTGAGTGGGGATCTACATTTTCCGCCATACAAGGCTTCAAAAGGTGCGCATTGAATACTGGTGTGATAGCTGTTATTGTAAAAAAATTCAACCAATGGCAGATGGGTATCCTAACTATCTCCGAAGTCTATCACACAGGCTCGCAACATATCCTCTAATGTTTGAATCGTCCTTTCCGTTTGTCCATCCGTCTGAGGATGATATGAAGTGCTTAAATCCAATCTCGTGCCTAATGCCCTTTGAGTCGATTGCCATAACTTGGAAGTAAAGCGGTTGTCTCTATTCGAAATGATAGAAACAGGTACTCCATGTCGCGATACAGTCTCCTTGATATACAACTTCCCTAGTCTTTTTGTACTGAAATCTTCTCGAATAGGCAGAAAGTGTGCGGATTTCGTAAGTCGATCCACTATGACCCAAACTGAGTCATATCCCTTCCTTGTTCTTGGTAACTTTGTAACAAAATCCATTGATATCTGATCCCATTTCCTTTGGGGAATCTCAGGTTGTTGAAGAAGACCAGATGGTTTCTGGTGTTCAGCTTTTACTCTTGCACAGGTCATACATCGACTTACGTATATGGCAACATCTCTTTTTATTCCTGACCACCAGTAATATTCTCTTATCTCTTTGTACATCTTATCAGATCCTAGATGAATCGAATATTTGAAACGATGGGCCTCCTCCATAATTGTAGACCGAAGGCTGTCATTCCTTGGTATCCAAACTCTGTCCTTGAAGTAACGCACTCCATCCGCTCGGGTTTTGAGTTCCTTCTCTAGGTGATGCAAGGTCTCATCCTTCAGATTCTCTGGTTTCAATGCCTCATGTTGAGCTTCAAGAATTTTCTTTTTCAGGTTCGTTTGAACCAATATTCCCATTGCTCGTACTCTTGACGGTTTCACCCTTTCGTTTCGACTTAAGGCATCGGCTACCACGTTAGCTTTCCGTGGATGGTATTTTATTTCACAGTCATAATCGTTGAGAAGTTCGACCCATCTCCGTTGCCTCATGTTCAACATCTTTTGGTTTAAAATATGTT
>NW_020201103.1:74385-75664 GCF_001531365.2 Cynara cardunculus var. scolymus | reverse complement strand
AAACATTTCTTTAATTATGCTTTCCACCCCAAATACGCAAAAACGATAAAAAGAGGGGCCGTGAATACTCACTTTTGGTAATGAAAATAGCTCATATAACACATTCAATCGTGCTTTTCACCCCAAAACGTAATAAATACTTTGAAAGAGGGGCTGTGAATACTCACTCTTCGTAATGCTCCACAAAATAGAGATACGATCCGATCACCGCACTAGTTCAACGATTCCCTATTAATAGGAATATCCAAAACCATCACATATTGATTTAACACTACCTATGGGGTTTAATAAGTCCTAAGTCCATAATTGTCTACTTATGTCCCATATGATTATCCATAGTCCATAATGTCCATATGCACGTTAATGTATTAATTTATACCGAAAGCAATGCTATAGTCCAAGAAAAAGATCAAAATTTTACAAAATCAACAAATCCCAAAATCTTGTTTTTGGGCATAAACTAATGATACCTAAAAATGATCAAATTAAAGAGACTTCTAAAATGAGATAATTTTCTTTCTTTTTGCATGGGCTATAGCACTGAGTTATAGTCATCGTGACCAAATTTCATRTATTTTGGACATGCAATARTGATTCAAATAATTTATGCAATACAACTTATCACAACTGATATGGCAGATTACACCATGTTAGTAAAACACTCGTTAAAAGAGTTCTACTAAATGTTCTGTATAAATTCAAGTTGGATTATAAACTTAACACTTATATGAAACTTTCAAAATAAAAATCACTCATTTTGGATGAGTTAAGAGGAAGATATGGTACCATAAATTTACATGCACACATCTGTCATTATTTGACAGATTGCGCACTTAACTTTAATAAATTGGTTAATGCCTCAAAACTTCATATTTTTGAGTGAAACTGGATTCATATGCCTAACTCATAAAAGAACATTTTAGAAGAAGAATCATCACTAAGAACAAATAAGTAGAGAGATATTAGCATACAAAGTAGGAGTTACCTACTGGTGGTTTCACAGTTTGCACACCTATAGTGTTTTAGGTGTTTGGAGATCAAAACTCCATAATTTCATGTGATTCCACTTGCATGCAAGAGATAACCCATATAGTTAACTCCCAAAATAAGAATCATCCTTTTTCATCGAGTTTTGGAAGAGATATGGTCATTGGAACATACATAAACAAATTTGTTAGATTCGGACAGATTGCATGTTCACTTTGTTTTGAGTAGTTAAAACCTCAAATCACCACAATATTGAATGAAATCAGTGGCATTTGAAAGGTAACTCATTAAA
>NW_020201103.1:43061-73605 GCF_001531365.2 Cynara cardunculus var. scolymus | reverse complement strand
GGGATGTAATATCTTCAAAATCTTTGCAATTTTGATGGAGAAATATAAAGAAATTTGCTGGAGTATGAAGGATGAATAAAGTAACCTTGGGAGTCTCTTGAGTTTAGAGAGGGAGAGGGAGAGAGTTTCAAATTTTGAAAATGTGCAAATGAGTTGAAAATGGAGAAATAAGGATTTTTATATGTGGATATGAGGGAAAGGGGAGAGAGGGGCCGGCCATGGGGGCCCAAGCCCACCCTCAATAATATTTTTTTTTATAAAACAAAAGCCCAAGATGCATAAAAAAATGTCATTTTCTCAATTTTGACATTTTTCTTCAAATTAAAAACCCATGATGACTAAATTCATTTAAATAGAAAGGTTTTACATTTAAAACACTAAAACTTAGTGTTTTATATAAATTGGGTATAAATTAGAGCATTTGGTACTGTATGGGACGTTTCAGATAATTTCTGGTCGGAACCGGACTTTCTAAGCAACTGCCGGAATCTCTTAGAAATTTTTCGACCAAACTAACCTAACTAACTCCTAATCTTATAAATTATCTTCAATAACATTAATACAAACTTAATAAGAGCTAATCTGGGAGTTCGAATTTGACGGCTGTCACATTAATCGGATCGGATCAGATCAGATGACAAAATCCAACATCCAATGGATGATTGGATCGGATATCTACCTAAATCCGTTGGATTTCAACCGATGAACACCCCTACTTATTACATATGCTTTGGATCCGGGCCTAAAGGGTTTCACAATTACTTTTGATTTATATGCATGTATTGTTATGTATATGTCTTTTCGCTGTGTTTTGTGATCCCGTTGAAACCCTACATTTTACAGCCATGCTTATATACTCATTACATCAAAATTGGGTTTTATAAGACATTTAAAATATCTAAGCGTCCTAATATGACACTTTATAGAACCTAAGTTGTAACAACTCCCCAAGCAAAAAACATACCATTCCAACCCAACGCTTACATAACATAAACATAAATGTATATAAGATAATACCAGTTTGTTTACATATAATAAATTAGATCAAAACTATATAACGTGATTGATCTCAAACAAGAGCTGATTTAACAAACTTAAAAAGGTAAGACAAATGTCTATCATATTTTCCCCTTGCCATTATAGTCAGTCTCGCGTTGTCCTGCAAAAATAAATCTTACAACAATTGAGGGTTAGACCGAAAGGTCTAGTGAGTGAATTCCCTCATATAACATTTTACACATTCATAAAATTTTAATAATAAATTCAATCCAGATTTCAGCTATTAAAAGCTGTAAAACTGTCCTGCCATCCATCAGAGATAAATCTACCAATCATCGTGGTTGTCTCACCATCTATTATAAATATCCTGCCAATTATCACGTTTGTCCCGCCATCTTTCACAGTACTCTGCCAACTATCGCGGTTGGCCCGCCATCTATATGTAGGTATCCTGTTAACTATCGCGACTATATCGCCATCTATCACAGGTACCCTGCCAACTATCACGACTAGTCTGCCATCTATTCGCAAGTACCTTATCAACTACCACGGCTTCCCCGCCCTCTAATGCATATACCCCCCCTAATATATGTATATAATGCATAAACATAATAATTTAACATCGGGAAATATTCCCAAAGAATAATAACTGGTTGGACATTCTCATCGGACAGTATATGGCCGAGGACTGCCCTCATAGGACAACACTTGGATGATATATGCCCTCATCGGACAACACTTGGAAAATTTATGCCCTCATCGAACAACACTAGGGCGATGAATACCCTCATCGGTCAACACTTGGACAATGAACACCCTCACCGGTCAACATTTGGGCCAAGAACACCCTCACCAATTAACACTTAGGGGATGAACACTCTCACTGGTCAACACTTGGGCGATGAAAACCCTCACTGGTCAACACTTGGGCGATGAAAACCCTTATCGGATGATGCTTTAGCCGATAGTGTACTCATCGAACAAGGCTTTGGTCGATAAGTTTCCTCATCGGACAAAGCCTTGGTTGATAACTAACCAATCCGGTCAAAGCTTTGAGTGATGACCCAATTTTATCGGACAAGGCTTGGGAGATAACCCAGCCTTATCGGACAAGGCTTCCATCGAGTTCTCAATACATCAACTTTAAGCACATAACATATTTTCTTGTATCAAAACAACCAAAGTAAAAACTTATAACACATAATTTTACCAAAACTAATAAGCACTCACCTTAGACCGATAACTCTGCTTCTTTCTTTTTAAAGCTTGCCAATGATGACCTTTCCAAAAACAAAAACCTTCTAAAGTCTTAAATACTTACCATATGTGGTATGAATAAGGAGGAGGCGGTGCATGATCCTCTTCCCCCTCACCTGAAACCAAAATTTTAAAAATTTCAAAAACCTTCTAAAGTCTTAAATACTTACCATATGTGGTATGAATATTACATAAGTTTATTGGACCAAAAAAATGTGTTATCTAAAAGTGTTGCAATAGATTTATAGGAACACTTTTAAACGTTTTAACAAGCCTTTTAGAACGCTTTTAAAAATAAAGTGTCGTACTTTTTTATTTTATACGACACTATTTGAAAAAAGTGTCCTATATAAAGATAAGTTTATAGGACAATTCTCAAAAGTGTGTTATAAAATACCTAATACGCCACTTTATTTTAAAAAGGATCTTAAAAAACTTGTCGAAACGTCCAAAAACATCTTATTAACCTATTGCAACACTTTTAGATAAAAGATTTATAGTTTGATCCAATAAACTTAAGTCCTATAACATATCTTATTAGAACACTTAAACATTTTAGGTGTCTTATAAATATAATTTCGTTATAGCTACTCTAAAATAACAGGCTCAAACTAACTACTAGAATGTTGACTACTTCACGATAATTAAAAGACACAAATACCCTCTGCAATAACCACAAAACTATAATAGTTTTTGTCCGTCTTTAGGCATTTTCCTTTTCATGAGAGCCCCTTAATTGTTCTTCGTTGTCTTTTTGTTTAACGTTATAAAGTTTAGTCGTTGTCTAACCATCGATCGTCTTTTGCAATATTGGACAAAAACATTTTCTAAACCAATTTTGTTGTAGTTTTAATATCCCAATCGTTTTCAACAAAGTCTTTGATATGATTCATGGTAGGTGACCTTCCTTTTTGTGGTTGCATAGATGGATGGCAGTATCGATGACCTCTTTTGGCAAATATTTTCCTACCAGCGCGGCAAGATTCAATAAAATGATCTAAGCAGTAGACAAAGACTCTAAAATACCCCTATGAATAGCTTAGTAGGCACCTTAAATATTATTTATTTTAATTTTATTGTGCGCATATTATTTGGTTTTAGGCAATTAATTAACATCATATTATATATATATATATATATATACTTTTGTATTTGTACAACCAATATAATTCAACATCAATCGTCCATTTTATTTGATAAATATGTGATTTCATAAAAATTTAGATTATTTCCTAAAAAAAAATTAAATTTTTCGTATACAACCATACTTAATAGTTAATATACGAATATACAAACCGATACTTTATAGGATGCTTTTAATATATCCGGTGTATGTTGTTAATAGTGGATGCCTTTTTTTTAAGTACATAATATTTATATACGACAAATAGAACAAATAAACTCACACACCATTCTCACTTTTGGGAAGGTTTTGAACCCCTAACCTCCTAAGAGATCAAAGACTCACATACCGATAGGTCAAAGACCCTTTAATTGTTTTCTATGGGAACATCTTCTAAATGTTTAAATGATAGTTTAATTAAATTTCTTTTTTACGAAATAGAATGTTTGAGAGATTTTTTAGATTAAAAGTGATTAGGCAGTTAAAACACTAGAGTACATATATAAAAGGAGTAGATTTGTTTTTGATTAATTTTTTGGAGGCATTTTACTAAATGCTTATTTGGTAAGGGCTTATCAGGTAATTTTCTTTACCGGATGAATATGACAACGGTCAAAATTCTTACCCGATAAGATTAATGATAAGGATGGAGGGCCTTACTCGGTAAGTGAGAATGACGACTCTTATCCGGGTAAGTGTCTACCAGGTAAATTGTTACATACAATACCATTTTAATGTACTACAATCTTAACCGGTAAAAATAAGTTATAGTGTTGACTCTTAACGGTAAATGCTTATCGGATAAGCATTTAGGTAAACAACCACTTAATCTTTTCATCTAACGTCTATTTTAAGTTTGAGACCGTCATGCTAGGAATAAATATAGAAACATAATTTCATGAAAATCATTATTAGTGTGAAGGGGCTATTGGTCTAACGATATCTGATTATCGAATCGTTTACCCGTCCATAAATTTTATATACATCAAAACTTAGAGGTCAACATATGTAGTTGATTAGTAAATTGCTCTATGGCAGCTATTTAAAAGGTCAAATTGTAGGCTACAATATTAATTTATTACCATCACGAACCAACTGGACAACGCTCTTGGCCTATAAATATGTTCATATATTCCATAAACCAAGTAAAACCATTGAGAGATATTGAAATGGGTTCAATTGGTAATCTAGGGTTAGCCTTTTTCCTACTAACTCTATTTTGGAATGGTTCGACGGCTCAATCAGGGTGCACCAATGTACTCATACGAATGGCTCCATGCCTCAACTATGTTACGGGAAGTTCCAAAACTCCCTCTTCTTCCTGTTGTTCATCTCTGGCTAATGTTGTTAAATCACAGCCACAGTGCCTTTGCACCGCCCTCGATGGCGGCACTATGGCCGCACTTGGAATCAATATCAACAAAACCACTGCGTTAGCACTTCCCGGTGCTTGTAAGGTGAAGACTCCGCCTGTGAGCCGATGTGATGGTATAACAACTAATCTTGTGTTTATATGTTGATAATATTGCTCTTATTTAGTACCAACACTATAACAAAATTGGGGTTTATAGGAACTTAAAAGTGTCCAATTGCCATAATACACTATTTTTTGTGATTTAGGTTTACGAGAGTAATTAATAAAACATTTTATCTAAAAGTATTACAACAAGTTTATAAAACACTCATGGACAATTTAACAAGTTATTAAGAACATTTTTAAAATAAAGTATCGTATTAGATAGATTCCAAATGTCTCAACATCGATCCCAACTTATTGTAGTTTTTAGATAGTACACTTTATTGTTTTGTTTTATAAACTTAAGTCCAATAAACAAATTTATTACCATACTTTGACATTTATAACGTTCTATAAACCCGATTTTAATGTAGTTGAATTATGTATCCCCCAATCTAAATATGGTTCCTGATAAATTCAGCTGCAAATAATGCACCAATAATGGCTCCAGCTAAATCTCCAGACGATAAATCTTCAAATGGACCTTTCCCAGCCCCAACATTCGCCTAAGGTATGAACTCAGCATGTAGTCACTACCACAAAATGGTGTTTAGGACTTACGTGCATCCTATTAGAATACTTAAGAGGGAACTTTTTTGTTCATCCTAAAGTTACAATAATTTGGTAGGACACTTACAATATATCATCTTAGGGTCCGTTTACCAAACACTTGTCCGGTAAAATTTAACACTATCATTTATTTACCGGATAAGATTTTAGTCCACCAAAACGGTATTGTATGCAACAATTTACCCGGTAAGCACTTACCGTGGTAAAAGTCGTCGCCTTTACTCCCGGGTAAGACTTTTGGTCCTTATCTCGCCCTTACGATATTCATCCGGCAAGGTAAAATGACTTGGTGTTCACTTACCCGACCTTAGGGTCTGTTTACCGGGTAAAAGTGCTTACTGAATGTCAACGTGGGCATGACAAGGATAAATGATCTTACCCGGTAACAACATAGTAAGGACCGATAATCTTACCTGTTAAAAGACTTGTACCGGTAAACGCTTACCAAGTGAAAGATGCTTACCACGAATCTATTTCGATAGTCGAGCATGTTACCTGATATTGCATTGCATGTAAACTCTTTCAGCCGCTAAGAGTTTGTTTAATCTTTTTACTTATATGTGAAAGCCGAATATATAAGGAACTTTTTAGAAGTGACACTTAAGAAGGTTAATTGGATGATTTATTTTTTATGTCTTGGTAGGTTTCCAACTTGGTCAATAAAATTTGTCAGGTTGCCTAACTTTGCCCAGCAACGTGTTTAATTAGATATAGATCACCACGGACCATTGACATCATAAACGACAATTTTTTTTGTAATATTGCACTATAGCAAAAATGATTTTATAGGACGCTTGGAATGTTTAAATGTCCAACATAATATTTTATAAAACTTAAGTTTATAGAATCAAACTATAAAACGTCCTACCGACAAATATAGGACACTCTTGGATGTTTAATCAAGTTTTTATGATACATTTAAAATATAGTTTATATGAAACTTTTGATAAGTGTGTGCTATAAGCCCGTCTTTTTGAAATATACTTGTGTTTATAAGTCGCTTTTTCAAACAGCGTCATATAAAATAGCTAATACAACACTTTATTTCAAAAACGTTTTAAAAAACTTGTTGAAACGCCTAAGAAAATGGTGCGTGCAGGGTCCAAACAAGATGAG
Source organism: Cynara cardunculus var. scolymus (assembly GCF_001531365.2). NCBI lineage: Eukaryota > Viridiplantae > Streptophyta > Magnoliopsida > Asterales > Asteraceae > Cynara > Cynara cardunculus. The sequence goes on along the minus strand of NW_020201103.1, from coordinate 67,024 downwards.
GCAAATGGTGCAAGGTTGCCATAAGAAAAAGGGATCACATGGTCGTATCTAGCATTATATGGTTGTGTTGGTTTCTTAAGTCGGATCTCTAAGCTACTTTAAAGTTACTCCTTTGGATATCTACTATCAACAATAAACCATTTGTATGCAATTACTCGTTATTTGTTATTTTCATCTCATGTTTTCTACGGGCATGTATCGATTTCAGTGTTGTAATCCATGTACCTTTCGTATTGTGAAATTTGGTTCCATTTTAAACAATTAATCTTCATATATGACGGTGGTCAAGACCAACAAATAATATATAAAGACCTAATTCACTTCTTGGCAGTATAAATTGCAAGAGTGATAAGTAGGGTCAAGTTCATACAGATTGGTTGTAAAATGTATTTGACTTGTACGCTTTATGAACACTAAACATATATATGAGTAAAATTAAACCACAGGAAGTCTAAATAAGTAGAATCCGACATTGTGTAACCAAAGCAAAACCTATTCATGGGTTCCAATCATTGATGAACTAAACATGTGACATACATAACTAAACTATATCTAGCCGATAACAAGCTTATTGACCTATTTCAACAAGCGTAGCATACAATGATATGATGCGTAACAAACTCTTCAATCAAACCTTAACACACAGATTGATTCAGATAAGCTCTTAATTCCTAGATGAGGGATTCAAAATAGATTAACACACACACAAACTCGGTTAACCTATTTTATGGTTTTATTAAATCCCTTAACATTGATCGTCTTTGGAAATGAGCCTATCAGATACGCCCACATTTAGCTCACTGACTAACATCGGCAATGACTTAATGATTAATATGAATCAAGTAAGGATCCTTGACAACCACAGCAGTTTGTGAGTTCAAGTTAAAACAATGGAACAATATATCAATAAATAGAATGTTGGCTCAATAAGATAATGCACAAACTCTCACAATTATTATGGTAACCATTGGTGTCTTGGTTAATTAGATAGGGAAGTGTTTGGCTTAGCTAATAACGTGGTTAGTGGAAGGATGAAAAATGACTAAAATAGGTATGCAAATAAGGCTCTAACGTAAGTGAAGAAGCTATATAGCTAAAGTGAAAATCACAAAAAAGATGACCTTAGCTATATAACGTAAGGCTCTAACTTAAATGAAGAAGCTATATAGCTAACGTATGCAAATAATAGAAGACTACTCTTAAATATATAGCAGATAGCATAGGGGATACAGTAAACACCCTTATATGTATGTATGTATGATCAAGTGACAGTATGACAATTAAGAGAACCATTGAGATAACAAGAAGAAGCTTAATTAACGCAAGACAGAAAACAAAAATATTCCAACAAAGATGATGAAGAAGAAAATAACAGGAAATTGAATTACATGTTGGCTCCTATGGAGTGTCTTTCGCTAAACGTATTAGACACAGAATCCAATATACCTCACACCACACATGCTTCTTCTCTACTCAAGGGTGGGTCCTTGGAGTGTCTTATGAATTAGTTAATACGACATTTTTTTTTTATAAAAATGTCTACAAAATTTGTTACGTTGTCCAAAACATCCGAGAAACTTGTTACAATAAACATTATTATTTGGTCCTAATATAAAAATGTCTAATAAACTCAATTTTAAGTTAGTGGGATGACATAATATTTGTTTCTACAAATCCAAAGTTTTCAAAACTCATGCATAATCATTTTGAAATGAGCATCATGGGAGAGTATATCAATGAAACTATCTGCTTTTAATCTGAGAATCAGTGCTCTTAAGAGAAGGAGGATTTGACTAGGCCAACGTTAATATAATGAGCATCTTTCATGGATTCTACCACTACTTCAATTTGGATTATGCTTGGAACGATCTGAAGCTATACTAAGGGCCGTTTATCAACTCTTACCAGGTAAACGCTGTCTGGGTAAGAGTGCTGACCCGAGTAAGTGTTGTCCCGATAAATGCTGTTCTGGGTAAGAGTGTTTACCAAATGTTTTTGGTAAGTGCTTACCAACAACATAATGACCATTATAACCCTATTTGTAATTATATGCTGAATAATATATGATTATTTTTGTTATTAATAGTTTAATGGAAGGAAAAAAAAAACAAAATGCATACTTCAAATAAATGCTTACCAATAAAAATAATACCATTTTGCTATTTTTCATATGATTAACTGTCAAATAAGATAACAAAATACAATTTTCATACTTCAAATTAAATAGAAAAATATATTAGTAGTCGTTCATACTTAAATATAAACGGGATATGAAACGTTAATACCAAAATAAATTGTTTGTTTTTCATCCTAGACAATAAAAATTAATTTGAAGCATTTGAAAACAGTTGAGTTGCAATCTGATCCTGCAGATTATCCATTGTCTTGAGAAGCCCCCCATTGTACTTCAACGACTTCTTCTTCAATGCCTCCTCCATGTTGCTCTTCCGCAGTAAACATGACGTTCTCATCATATTTTGCATAAACAGTTTATCTTGGATATTACATCTTCTTATAAAATTATGGATTGCTAAACAAGCAACTACTACCTCTATTTGTTTTGAATAAGGATAATAAGTCATTTACTTCAGAATTGAGAATCTTGCTTTGAAGACGCCATATGCACGTTCAATAACGTTTCTAAGTTGTGCATGCGCATGGTTGAATTTTTCTTCTTTAGTTACCACACGTCGGCGTCGAAAAGCAGCTAACTAATACCGTGTATTATGATATGGAGTCAAAAATCCATGGGTATTCGGGTATACAACATCACAGAGATAATACTTATCTGCATTTACAAATATAATTAAAAGAAGACAGAAAAATAATAATATTTCACTATTATAAAAAGGATGATACATACTTGGTGGAAGAAATGGAAATCTCGAATTTGGGTCAAATACAACTTCTATCAAAACTCTAGCATCATGTGCAAAGCCTTCCTCTTCCTCTTCCTCTATATCTTGCTTGTTGATTTATGGGCACAACTGTATGTATCAAAGTTCCATCTAGTGCGCCCCCTGTAAGAAAACCATAAGTTATATGTAACAATATTATAAGAACTTCTCATGTTTTACAATTTATCAAAACAATTAACATACCGAAAATATTTCTTTGAGGTTTCTGACTCTCTCTGACATATTCAAAGTTCCATCAAAGGATGTTGATCTTACGACTTCTCTTGCGAATTCCATCATTCCATTTAGCACTTCATGAAAACATATATGAATAGTTCGTGTGGAATGTTGAAATCTCCATTTAACCATTCTAAAACATTCATTATGACCAATAATAGTTATAAACACTTCAACACTTATACGACTACTGGATTGCAACCAATTGTTTTGTTTTAGAATGGTTACATAAGAGTATATAAGCATCACGAGATTGACGCATCAATTCATGACATTGTGTATTAGACCTACGTAATAATTCTTGTGTGTACGAATATCCGGTCAAATTTGAATTGTTATCTCTTATTCTTTCTCTTCTTTCTATTCTTGCTTCATCTCTTCTTCTCAAATACCAACATGCAATCACCACAACATCATTAATTGATTACGATTCATATAACCTAGCAAATACGAAATACAAAAAACATCGTATTATGTTTCATACATGACATAGATCTTTAACATACAATTTGAACAACAAAAACATCAAGTTAAACAATCAACACTAAAGAGTGACATAATATCAAAATGAACATATTAAAGTTCCAAAACTCGTCCATACAAAACACAAAAAAATGATAAAAGTTCCATACTCGTCCATACAAACATCCAAAAGTGACGAAATTTCATACTTGTTCATACAACGTCGGTCTAAATACCGCATCAATATCAAACATCACCTGCTTACTTTAAGTTAAGTTGACATGCCGTAAAGTTAACCCATGACTCACACCTCTCGTCCTTCAAACGTAGCCAAATTCTCCTATAAACCATATTTTGGCTAAAAAGAAAAAAGTGTGATGTCGTACAATGGGCTATCTTCCCAACCAAGTTTCTCAAATTTCGACATACAAGCATCCATATCCCCGTCCTCTGATGGTTTGTCAAAAATGGTTTTCACATGTGTCACCACATGAGCCAACTCATCTTCCCTTACCAATGATTGATTAGCTTTTCGTTTTCTAGTTTAAAAACGAGAGGAACATTCTTGTGTCAAGCTAGATGGTCCTTGAGTTGAATTAGGTGGTCCTTGAGCTGAAACAGGAGGCATTTGATCTGAAATAGAAGGTGCTTGTGTGGTATCCAATCCTTGATCATCAACAACTAAAGGCGGGTTAAAAACATTAGCAGCATGCGAAGGATTATGAGAATTAGACCAAGGATCCCAAGTCACCATACACGTGGCCGCCACTCCATCAAAAATTTGCATACAAACATTAGGGAAAAGTAGTGGTGCATTCCTCAACTTGTCAGCATATTTACTCAACTGTATATAAAAAAAGTAAAAACATATAACTAAAAGAAAAATATAAAGAGATTAAATTAGGAAACCAGAAAATGAATTGACCTTTGCCTCTGCCTTCCACTCCTTTTTAGATACATTGCCCGTTTTATTCCTTAGTCTAGATCATACAACGTATTTCCCTCGTAAATAATCATAGTGATTCTTCATTTGTCTTTGATTGACAATGAAGTTGTGAGTTCTTTTTAATGTTTCTGCTATATTGTTCCATGAGTGCATCTTAAGGCTACCGCCTTGCATTCCATTCATGTACATCTCTTGTAGACAACACTCAAAGAAGATTTTTACTACATTCTCTTTCCAACTAACCATCGATTTTTGGGGTTCCACTGATTCATCATACGATTCCATACCTATGTCAAAAAGATCCAAACAATTCAAGGTCTTCATTATCCATCATGTTTTCAATAACAAAGCGTACAAAAGCAAAAACACATACAAAAAACCAAGAAATATTGACGATAATACCTAGAATTTTAAAGTATCCACGTCAATAATTAATAAAGAAACACCATAAACTATTGAGATCACTAGAATAAATTCCATCAAATAGGTGCTAATCAAAATCCAACAAAAATTGACAGATTTGCGAGGCTGTGGAGTTTCGACCATATCTCACTCGTTCGAGCTTTGTTTAAGGAGATTCAAGATGTTTTGGAAATCCAACAGACAGGCTTACAACTTTCTTGTTTTGAATTTTCGCAAATACAAGTTGAATCTAAGTCAAAATTAGCATTGAACTCGAGAGAAGGGTGTTGGACAAGTGAATGGGTTTGAACTTGTGACCATACTCAACGACGGAAAGGGGTCACTTCTTGAGAACATGCAGTTCTTCACACAATTCAATAGGTCATGACTAGCGAGGGTGGGAAGAAGTTGACTACACTACAAAAGATAATTTGTAGATGAAAATTGGATGGTAACCATGTGAATGAGAGTGTCAGTAGAAATTTCAGCATCTAGAGATGAGGAAGCAGCCATGGAAGTATACGTATGATATTAGTTTGTGTATAACAACTCCAAATATTTAATTTCACCTTATTCTTTGACGAGATATTATATCTCAAGTTCTCAACTGAACTATTTCTCTTGCAAAGATTTGAATATCAACATATTTAATGGTCCAATACCCAATTTTTATTCAGGCTGACATTTGAGGTAAATGGCTTCTTTGAAGGTCTCTTACCGTACCATCAATCGAGGAACCTAATTAATGTCTAATAAATTTGGGTTTATATCCTTCCATTCTCAAATGTGTATAGACTTGACCCTAGTAACAAGAAACGTTTATGGATGGAAACCCAATCTCATACCAACCATGTGCTCAAAAGCATCATCACAAAAACAAGTGTAAAAAGAAACCACCTTCATCATTTCTATCTACTTTACTCATCACTTGCTTCCCTCATCTTAAACTTCTTCAATTCCAGCTTTGAAGTTCTCTAACCCTTACCTAATCCAACTTAATCCTCCACTTTTCACTCAAATGTGCTACACTTTTACCATCATCTTTTTGGTTTTGGGGTGAAAACCAGTCAAATGTTATTGTTTCAGAAGTAAAAAAATGAAGCACAAATAGACCATATGCAATTGTTCTTCTTGAAACAAGTATATGGGGTGTCTTTATTCTGTCTTTTTTTTTCTTTTCTGATATAACTAAAACAACCTGATTGAATTCTATGAATTATAGAGATGGGTATTACTGGAGAACTAGTCAGAGTGTGTTATCCAAGAAGTGATCTTTCGGAACCACCCACGATACCAATGTGAGTTGTTTTAATTAATCATCTTGAAAATCTTGATTTCATCATGTAATTTATGTTGGTTTTCTTGAAGAACTGTTGCATTTTGATTGAATCAGGTTATGAGAAACAATGCAGTTGAAAGAAAGAGATGGGCTTCTGTCAGATCATATCTTTGTGGTGATGAATTCAATTCGGTTTTAGGCGGAGAAGATTTAGCTTTTAGAAGAAGCTCGAAAGCAGCCATGAATTCGGTTTTATCATACTAGATGAACTTCAAGAATTCAAAAGAAACCATGTTTGGAGACTCGTACCGAGGCCAAAAGATAAATCAATAATTGGTACAAAATGGGTCTTCCGAAACAAAAAGGACAAAATGGAAATTGTAGTGAAAAGCAAAGCCTGATTGCTTGCTAAAGGTTACAATCAACAAGAAGATATTGATTATGATATCTTTGCTCCAGTCGCATGCATTTTGAAGCTATCAGAATATTTCTAGCGTACGCTGCTCACAAAAATTTTAAGGTTTACCAAATAGATGTCAAATCAGAATTTATGAATGCATTTCTCACGAAGAAGTCTACGTGAGTCAACCTGAAGGCTTTGTTGATCCACATAAACCTGATCATGTCTATGTTCTAGATAAAGCTTTATATGGCTTGAAACAAGCTCCTAGGGCATGGTATGATACTCTAACTCAATTCCTACTGAAGTTTGCTTTCAAGAAAGGTACCATAGGTATAACGTTATTTCTTAAAAAGCAAGATAAAAATATGATCTTGATTCAAATATATGTTAATATTATTTTTGGTTCTGCAGATCAAAATTTTTGTAAAAACTTCTTAGACATCATGAAATCTAAGATTCAAATGAGTATGATGGGAGAGTTAAATTTATTTCTTGGCCTTTAGGTAAAACAACTCCCCAATGGCATATTCATTAATCAATCCAAATATATTAAATATATTCTGAAATGATTTAATATGTCTGATTGTTCTTCCATAAAGACTCCTAGACTCCCATGGCCACTGGTACTTTATTGGATGTAGATTTATTTGGAAAATCTGTTGATCAACAAAATTACCGTGCCATGAGTGGATCTTTATTGTACGTAACTTCAAGTAGACCAGATATAATTTTTGCAACATGTTTTTGTGCAAGATATCAGACTAATCTAAAAGAGTCACATCTTGCTGCGGTAAAGCGAATTCTTAGATATCTCAAAGGCACACAAAATTTGGGCCTTTGGTATCCTAAAGAATCTAGTTTTGAGCTGACTACATTTACTAATTCTGACCATGCAGGTTGCAAAATGGATAGAGAGAGCACTTCTAGATCATGTTAGTTCTTAGGTGACAAACTAGTTAGTTGGACTTCGAAGAAGTAAAACTATGTTTCTATTTCTACTGCTGAAGCAGAATACATTGCAGCAGCTAGTTGTTGTTCACAAGTTTTGTGGATGAAGACACAACTTTAGACTACGGATACACGTTCAATAAAGTCCCTATCAACTGTGATTCAAAAAGCGCGATTGTAATAACTGCTAATCCAGTTCAACACTTAAAGACCAAACACATCAATATCAGGTATCATTTTATTAAAGATAATGTAGAAAAAGGATTAATTGAGATGCATTTTATGTAGACTTATTTCCAACATGCTGATATTTTTACAAAACCTCTCGATGAGAAAAGGTTTTCATTTTTAGTAAGCAAACTTGGAATGCTAAATATTTATGTATAAAATCTAACCATTTTTGTAGGGGGAGCTAGAGCTTAAGTTTTTTTATCTGTATTTAATCTTATTGTGCTTAATTGCAAAATTCTAATCACTTGCTTGAGTGTTCTTGAGATCTAACTTCTAGGGGGAGTTCATCATCTATATTTCAAGATGATCTGTCATTTTTATCAAGCATATCATTCTTAACTTTATCTGAATATATTTTGAAGAAGAACAACTTCTGTGTGTATAAAAATGTTTTCTTAAAAGTTCAAACCACTTCTTTGAACTTAAACGTTTTTCCATTTCTAAGAAGTGTGAATTTTAAACAATTTTTATTTTTATTTTTTCTAGGAATGAGTACTTTCTCTGAACATATATTTCTGTGAGACTATACTTGCGTATTTTCTCTTTGTACATAATTCTAATACCTGATTCAGCTATTCTTCATATCGTTATTATCACGTCTCTAAAATGGTAAAGTGATAATACACTCGTTTGTACTCTGTATTGTTTTCTGACCTTAAATGAAAACAATTCTTTCATTGATATACATATCTCTTCATTATTTAATTTGTAGATCTATAAACTTGTTCTTACAGATCTTCATTCATTTCTCTCGATATTTTTCTGAATAATCTGTTTGTGTACATCGCTCCTTAATATTTGATCATGTGATTAATTGCTACATTTTTCTTGATCAATTTTCATCTGATCAATTGTGCATAATTGCAATATTATTTTTTTTATCAATCATTTGTGATCAAATGAGCTTATCTGAATATATTTAAGAGGGACTGAGAGCTTAACAGAAATACCTCTATGAACTGTCAGAACCGACATCCCTACCCAAGAGGACATCCATATCCGAGTGAGCTTAAATGCAAAATGGGTTTGTGTGTAGAGCTTAAAATGTAAATGAGAGGGGTAGTTGATGTGAGCTAAAAGAATTGATGAGAGTTGTGTAAGGATTAAAAGATTAAAAGAATCCTGATCTATCTACTATAATCCGGGCAACCACACAATCTATTAGTTCACAATTCTTTCGAGACTAATATTGAAAAAGGCAAGCCCAAGCCAAGTCTTGTTAATAAACCCACCAGCTACTCATTTCTCTCTCAAAAGATATGTGTTTCTATAACACTTGGGGCACGCAACTCATAATCTATCAGTTTCTCATTCGGATATAACTGATATTGAAAAAGAAGGATATATGTCCTCCTCTTCAAGTCTTATTGATCATAATTTGAGTATGATAAATTTGTATAGTTCACACTGTTTATCTTTTTGAGCCTAAACTGAAGCGTTAGTTGCTTTATCATTTTTTCACAGCACAAATATACAAAATATTAGTAATTTTGACATAACATTCATAAATAAGCTTTTCAAAGCTATCAATGATTGAATGGAAGTCCTTGTGAGATGAAAATAAAAAAGTCTCATATATGAAATACATTCGTTGTACTAAATATATCTGTTATATTCACAGGACAATCTTTTTATAAAGATTGAAAACAGGTTCATAAGTTGAATCTGGTTTTTTCCCTCAGCTTCATATTCTAAAAAGATTATATAAATGAATTTGAAAAGATTTGCTTAAATTTTTATGAATTGACGGCATTCCTACAAGGATAATTCATTTTAGTGTATGATGTAAATGCTTCTCATTTTCATCATAAGGGGGAGTATATATTGAAAGTGAATGAAGATTTCTGCAACAATTTCTGAAGATTAGGGAATCTTTTAAAATTTGAAAGGAGTTTATAGATAATTACTGATAATCGCTGAAGATTATTCTGATGCAAAGTTCAAGGGGGAGTGAATGTGAAGATTCTTTCTGCAAAGAGTTTGTTGTTTCTTAAAAGGGAGATTATCCAAATTTTGAGGATTATCAGTTTAAGGGGGAGTTAAAAATTTCCTGATGTTGATCAAAGGGGGAGATTGTCTGAAGGTTGGTAAAAAGAGAAGTTATTTGAGGAAGACTGTTAAAGCGTTAAAGTTCATATCCTGAAGCTTTTAAAGTTTCTGAAGATTGTTGTTGTTTTGGACTTGAATCCAAAGGGGGAGATTGTTGGAACAAATTGTTGTATTCAAATCTCTGTGCTTAAAATGTTTTATAATGCTTTGTGTTGTAGTTTCCTTTTATAGAAAGTTAGTTTAGTTTCCTTTTATAGTGGTGGTATAAATAATTTTTGTTAGTTGGTTGTTGATTAAGAGTTAGATTCATATGCTTTCTAGAGAGAGATTGAAAGATTAGTGATCAAGAACAATGTATTAAACATTTTGGGATACAAGCTAGCTAACTGATTCTATTCATCTATCTTGTTCTTAATTATCTTTTATGGAATTGATTGTTATGACTTGAATCTAGGATCACATAGTTAACTCAGAGTTATTTTTTAACAGTTCAATATTTCTTTCCTGGAAAGAAGTTAATCAATTTGTTCTTGTAAAAGCTACCTTTCTTCTCTCATTTGATCATTGTCCTTTACCATATCTTTGGCCCAACAAATATTTGAATGGTTCTTATAAAACATTTCTACATACTTTTTTGTTCCCTTTTAGTTTTCTTTTCTAAATCAGAAACTTTTTCTTTAAGCTCCTTGTTCTCTCTTTCTAACATGAATTCCACTACAAACAATTCAAATGATTGAATAACACTTGATCTTTTAAAACAATTCAAAACTTAGAAAATAAGATATTTAACTCTTATCACCCAACAAGTATCTTAATCAGACAATACTTTTTATCTTTTAACTCTTGTTATGGGACAACAAATTTATCTCACACCTTCTTATCGCACAAATTCTAATCGCACACGGAAAAACCCATTGTTCAACTCTTTGACAACATGAAAACCCAAAAGCTCTGCCCTCCCTCTCTATCTATCCAAGGGATGGATATACTCGAGGGGTGGGTGCAGAGCGGGCGATTTTACCCGACAACCATATGCTTCGACCTGCATTGAATGTTGGGCCATTTGTTGAACTTGTATCAGTATCTCAATTTCAATTCAAATATGGTTTTGATTCACTAGCGCAAAGCGTCTACAGGTAAGTCTACCATCAAATCCCAGGGCTCACTACCCATGATTAATCAAAATTATTGGTGCCTCCCTGCTAAAGAAGCGAACCATAGAGTACTTAGTACCAGTGCCACAGAAAGATATGTTTTTAGATCTCTCATTGAAAAACCTTATCGCCCACTTCCTTATCTCCCACACTTGCTTATCGCTCAACACCCTTATCGCTCAACACCCTTATCGCTCAACTCCTTATCAGACAAGGAACACTTATCTCTCAATAAACGAGCGATGAAGACTTCACCGGAAAACACAATAAGGGATGAAAAGGGTTATCGCTCAACGCTTTGAGCGATGAAGAAGGATTATCGCTCAACACTTTGAGAAATATCAAAAATACAAACTCAATGGGCGATGAATGGGATATCACCTACAACGTTAAGCGATGAAGAAAGATAATCGAACAATAGAAGTATTCAACAAGCGTTGAAACTCCTTATCGCTTGATAAATATATTCAACGGACGACTAAGAAGCAGTTTATCAAAATATGCAAAATTCGATCCAAAAACACTCAAAGTCACACAAATTTGAACAAAATTAGCACAAATTGATTCAAAATATGTCTAGAAATAAGTTTTTGAAGAAATTTTTTAACAAACATATTAAACTGGTCTAATTCAAAATGAACTTCAAAAGTAATCAAGAACAGTTTCAAGAATATACAAATCACAAAAATCCAAAATTGAAACTCTAGATCAATGCAATTACAAAATTGATTGATTCTAACACACTCAGATATAGATTTCGAACTCTGAACAAAAATCAATCAAATTCAAACAGATTATGAATTTCAGAATCAAAACAGTAGCCAAAGATGTTCGACAAAAAATAGAACGTTCAATCCAAATTCAGTCGAATTGCAATCCAATTTGATTCTCTAGTTGTTGTTTCCTGCTCTGATACCAATTGATAATCCCAAAATTAATCAATTGAACATATGAACATCAAGATACATGAATTCATCAATGGCATATATGAGTAGAAAAAAGAGAATATATCTTCAAAGGTTTCTTGTATTGAAAAGCTTCCAAGTTTACAATCCAGGTACGATTACAATGCTTACAAAAGTTACAATAAAAACTAAAGCTACCCGCCTATTTATATAAGGAAACTACAAGGAAATAAAAAAGGTTGAATACAACTTTTAGCACAAAGCATTGAACCCAACAATTTCTTTTTAGCGTTGTATCTTGAAGAACTTTGATCTTCCATTCTAGAAACTTATCAGTCACCAAACCCAAAAAGAAGCCCCACAACCATTATGTTAGAATATATTGTAAATATTATATCTGTTTAGGGTTTCTGATGGGCCGTACGGGCCTTTGCTTATTTGGGTTTGGGTTTCTTATTTGTGTCTATATATACACGCCTCTCCTTTGTAATTATTATTCAGTAAATAAGAATACTTCTTCTCTCTGTCCCTCTGATCACATGGTATCAGAGCCACTCTGAAAACCTCCTGCCGTCGTCGCCGGAACCCTAGTCGACTTCGCCAGAACCCTAGCCGACTTCGCCGGACTCCTGCCACCGTCGCCTGAACCCTAGACGCCGCCATATCTGCCGCTGCCGCCTCTGCTTGCCGGAATCTACCGTTGCCGCCTCTGCTCGCCTGAATCTGCCGCTGCCGCCTCTCCTCGCCGGAATCTGCCGCTGCACTGCCGCCGCTGCCACCGCTGACTCAGACGACCGACCCGGTGTTTTCCAGTCGCTGTCTGCCGCCCCACGTGCCGCCAGCCGCCGCCAGCATCATCCCAACTTCTATTTCTTGCTTCTTGAAGGTCGCCATCTTCATCCGCTCCATCTCCGATGGCTAAAGATGATGACAAGTTGTCTGGCAGTGTTCGTATACCTGAGAACCCCACTACTTCTACTGCTGCATTTGCTGAGACAGGTAACTCTGGTAAATGCCTTGTGTCATCCTCCTCCAAATGGGTCATTGATTCGGGTGCCTCAGATCATATGACTGGTAATTCTAATCTTCTCTCTGATTTTACCAAACATGCCCCATCARCCCAAGTTACAGTTGCTGATGGAAATCTATCCCAAGTGGATGGTTCAGGCATAATTAAACTGTCATCATCTGTCTCGTTGCATTCAGTTCTGAGCCTACCGAACTTTTCTTTCAATTTAATATCAGTTAGCAAAATTACTCGTGGTCTAAAATGTAGTGTTGAATTATTTCCTGATTACTGTGTATTTTAGGATTTGCAGACGAGGAGGATTATTGGTAGAGGACGGGAGTCAGATGGCCTATATATATTTGAACAATGTATACCATACTCCTTGACAAGTTTCAGTCTTGCATCTGCTTTCGAAGTACATTGTCGACTAGGTCATCCATCCTTACAGAGTCTCAAGAAACTTTGTCCTGAATTTTCCTATTTATCTTCTTTACAATGTGAGTCATGTCAATTTGCTAAACATCAGCGTATCCACTTGAGTCCTAGAGTCAATAAGCGGGCTGCGTCCCCATTTCAATTAGTATATTCTGATGTTTGGGGTCCGTGTCCTGTCGCGTCTAAAACTGGTTTCAGATATTTTGTTACTTTTGTTGATGATTATTCCAGAACTACTTGGTTATATTTGATGAAAAATCGATCAGAAGTATTTAATCATCTGTGTTCCTTTCACTCTGAAATCAAAACGCAATTTCAAACATCAATAAAAATCTTGCGTAGTGATAATGCAAAGGAGTACCTGTCTCAATCAGTTCAGTCCTATATGCTTGAAAATGGTATTATTCATGAGTCCTCGTATGTTGGTACTCCAGCCCAAAATGGAGTAGTCGAACAAAAGAATCGTCATCTCCTTGAGGTGGCGAGAGCCCTAATGTTTCAAATGTCTGTTCCCAAGCCCTTTTGGGCTGACGCTATCGCTACGACCTATTTTCTGATAAATAGAATGCCGTCTGCTGTCCTGAATGGAGACACTCCATTCTCGGTCTTATTTCCAACGAAACCCCTCTTTCCCATTGAGCCGAAGATCTTTGGTAGTACGTGCTTTGTCCGTGATACTCGTCCGGGTATAACCAAACTTGATCCTAAGTCCTTAAAGTGTGTGTTCCTTGGTTATTCCAGAATACAGAAAGGTTATAGGTGTTTTTGTTCCACACTCAAYCGATACATTGTCTCTCGTGATGTTACCTTTCATGAGAACTTACCATTCTTTCCCGTATCTCCTTCGTCTCTACAAAGGGATACGGATGATGACTTGCTTCTATACACCATATCCAGCTCTGAGTCTCCTGCCTTACCTGATTCACCTGAGGAGTCTCGACCACCCACACCTCCTCCAGAAAATACTCAACCACCCAGTGTTCAGGTACCCACACCTCCTTCCGAAGATACTCGACCTCCCATTGTTCAAGTATATCATAGGCGTCAAGAACGACCAGATTCTCCACCAGTGTCATCTTCGTCTGCAGATCCATCAGTACCTGTTCAATCAGACTCTGATCATGACATTCCTATTGCGCTTCGTAAAGGTAAACATACCTGCACTTATCCCATTGCRTCTGTTGTTTCCTATGATAAACTCTCTAGATCCTCCCGCTCTTTGGTCTCTATTCTAGATTCTGTACCTGTTCCAACCACAGTTGGTGAGGCTTTGGCCCATCCTGGATGGCGGGATGCTATGCTTGATGAGCTCAATGCTCTTAAGCATAATGTCACTTGGGATTTGTAGAGTTACCTGTTGGCAAGCGAGCAATTGGTTGTAAGTGGTATTTACTGTGAAAGTTAATCCTGATGGCTCGGTGGCTCGGCTAAAAGCCCGCCTGGTTGCAAAGGGGTATGCTCAGACTTGTGGCATTGATTATTCTGAAACCTTCTCTCCGATTGCAAAGCTATCCTCTATCCGGCTTTTTATCTCCCTTGCTGCTACTTATGGTTGGCCTCTTCACCAGTTGGATGTGAAAAATGCATTCTTACATGGTGATTTACTGGAGGAATTTTACATGGAGCAACCTCCGGGGTTTGTTGCTCAGGGGGAGTGTGGTAAGGTCTGTAAACTACGAAAGTCTCTATACGGCTTAAATCAGTCTCCTCGTGCCTGGTTTGGTCGATTTAGTTCGGCCTACAACGGAGTTCGTGTAATCACTTAGTGTTCTTCGCTTCATCTGACTCTGGATACATTCTATTAGTGGTCTACGTTGATGACATTGTAATTAATGGCAGTGACAGTAATGGAATTCAACGATTAAAGGATTTTCTTGCATCTCAATTCCAGACCAAGGATCTTGGTCCTTTAAAATACTTCTTGGGAATCGAGGTATCCAGAACTCACAAAGGAATTTGTTTATCACAACGTAAATATTGTCTAGACATCTTGAATGATTCTGGTATGATTGACGCAAAACCTTGTGAAGCTCCTATGATCCCAAACGTGAAACTAAAAGCTGATGATGGAGATCCTCTTGAAAACCCAGAAAAGTATAGAAGAGTTGTGGGAAGGCTGAACTATCTGACAATCACACGCCCTGATATTGCTTTTCCGGTAAGTGTAGTAAKCCAATTTATGTCATCTCCAAGAACCGCACATTGGGACGCCGTCTGTCATATTCTGAAATATCTGAAGGGAGCTTCGGGTTATGGTATCAAATACCAAAACCATGGTCATCACGACATAGAAGGATTTACGGATGCCGATTATGATGGAGACCCTACAAGCAGACGATCAACAACAGGCTACTGCGTMTTCGTGGGAGGAAATCTGGTGTCATGGAGAAGCAAGAAACAAAGTGTTGTATCAAGGTCGAGTGCAGAAACTGAATACCGTGCAATGGCCCAAACCACCTATGAATTGATATGGCTACGCAACCTTCTGGGTGAGATTGGATTCAGTCAGTCGAAACCAATGCATTTATGGTGTGACGATGAGGCAGCAATTCATATTGCAAACAATCCAGTGTTTCATGAGAGGACGAAACATATTGAAGTAGATTGTCACTTCATTTGGGAAAAGCTAGAGGATGGTTCTATCTCAACTCCCCATATTCGAACCAGGGATCAATTAGCCGATGTCTTCACGAAAGCACTACCCGGAAGTCGAATCACTTATATTTGTAGCAAGCTCAGCTTGAGGGGGAGTGTTAGAATATATTGTAAATATTATGTCTGTTTAAGGTTTCTGATGGGCTGTACGGGCCTTTGCTTATTTGGGTTTGGGTTTCTTATTTGTGTCTATATATACACGCCTCTCTTTTGTAATTATTATTCAGTAAATAAGAATACTTCTTCTCTCTGTCCCTCTGATCACACATTACAACATCAATCAGAAGCCCATATACCCAAAGTACCTGAAAGCTTCTTTTACTAATGCTATTCCTGCCATACCCAAAGCATACATGTACAAGCCTCCCGAAATTGAAAGTTTTGCGACTAAGGAGCAAGTTAAGGATCTGTAAGATCAATTAATGGATGTTATGTATATGGTGAATCTTGCAAGAATTGATCTGGCTAAGATAGGATGTAAGTAAGGAACATGGTCAGACTTCTAAGAGGAATCATGATGATTAGGATTTCTAATAATCATGACATGAGGATGAGAAGAATAAAAGACAGAGAAGTGATGATTTGACTCTTCTAAGAGTTGAGGAATTTGCCAATAAAAAAAAAAGAAATGGCCAAGGCTGGAGAGAACAATGATGAAATGGCAAGTGATAAAACTGAGGCAGTTGAGATTGTTGGTGAATTAATATTTTTATTGATTGATAAAGTGGTGGAAAAAGAGAGAGAGAGATGAATTTTGATGAAACAAAAATAATAAATGATGATATAGAGAATATTGTTTTTGAACTTGAAGATACAGTTAAGCTAATGGATAATGATAATGTTAACAGTGTTGATGGTGATGTATTTTCAAATGTAGCAAGAAATTTGGATTTCGATGTACATATGGAGGCAGAAGATGTAAATACTTGTAGAGATATAGTTGTGTACAATTCAGGTTTCAATGATTTGATAAAAGAAAATTTTGGAGAGAAAATTACGTCAAAGTTATTTCTCAACATATAGGTGAATTATCTAATCTAGATGAATTTGAAGATGTAAATCTATTCTATGAAGGGAAAATATGTGTCGATAACCACCTCCTTTTTATCATCATTTGCCCATTCATGGACTTGTTTTGCTACATGCCTTTCTATAACTTCTTTGGTCTTAGAAGGAACATAACTAATGTAGTAGGGGATCTCAGGATCTACACCTTCAAGGAAGAGATAGATATGATTTTTCCAAAGATCAAAGTTATCTCTGTTAAATAGTGGAGGTTTGGCAAGAGATCCATTGTCGTGATAATTGTTGTTTGTTGTCATAGCCATTATAGAGAATAATTAAAAGAGTATTGAAAAGAAAATCACAGCTCTGATACCATTTATTAGTACCAAAAGAGTTCTATAAGAGTAAGCAGTTTGTAGAAGATGGATGAATTCAACCATAATTTTTCACCTTTTTAATTTTTGATTAAGAAGAACCAATATGAGAATTTACAGATTGTTGCAGAAGTGGATAAGGAAAAGTCGTAATCTAAACAATCTATGAGAATCACTAAGTTTATCTTGCATAGATAGACGTAAGAAAAAATAAGGGAGATAAAAGATGTGGAAGGCATAATTGAGAAGGACAGTCTTCTCAGCTATATATACCCACTGCAGTAAATGCACCCTAGAAGATACAATCCACTTGTGAAGAAGGGAGTATAATGCATGTTCTTGTCCATCAGATATGGCAGGCTTTTGGCCACATATGAACAATTGTTTTATGTGCAAGATATTGATTTAGTTTGCACGTTTGGAGATAATAAAGTAATTCGTAAGTACCTTTTTCTGTTAGAAGCAAGGGGTATGTACTTTGTGGAAGAGAGTAAAATAAACAATATTTATGTGCAAGATATTGATCCAACTATAGAGATGAATCACTGAGGACATCTTCAGGTATCACTGATATCTTGGTTAGACTTCACACTTAATGTAGATAGTCATGGTATCACTAAACTCTTCTTCAGATCGCGAGTAGACCATCTTTATCTTCAGCTACTTCTTTGATATCATTATCTTTTTCTTTGATGTGAGTTTGTATTCGAGGTACATAAGTTCTAATACAGTTATATATTGTTCAGCGATCACTTAATAGACTCAGATGCTGATCGTTGAAACTGAAGTGTCATCAATAGAACTAACTATTTCACTAAGTAAATGATCATTATCAAATCACCGAGAGAGTATGCGATCAACACCATGTTATGTCAATGGTAACTCTATTAGTATTCTTTAGCAACTCTTAAGACATGAACTTAAAATTAACATGACATCCAACAACTATACTAGGTGCTACATTTGTTCAAACTCACTAAACAAGACTCACCACCTTGGAAACAAATGGATATCATACTCTGCTGAGACTATAGACAGTGTATACTCATACCCTCTTGGCTTTTTTCATTTTGAGCCTAATTCTCAAATTAAAGATATATTCTTCATTTCAGTTTATTGTTTGCTTAGTTGGTTTACTTTGTGACTTGATTTGAATTGTGATATGTTTTAGTAGGCTATGCAATTGGTTCTTATTTTACTCTTAATGGACCAACTTCGTGAACCTAGATTTAGGTAACATAGAAAATTTAAACATGTTCTTTCTCCTAAAGTATGTTAGGGTTCAGAGAGCTGAAGACATGCACATTTGCATATCTTATTGTGAAAGCTAGGAACAAACAAATGCTATATGCTTTCACACATTTACAAATTAGACAAACCTTCAAAACACACTATGGGTTAAGGTTGAAGTTGATGACAAGTCTTTTTTTTGTTTAGACTCTGTATGATTTAGATAATGTGTCAAAAAGCAGGTATGTGGTAGATATATGTATGAATCCAGATATTTATACACAGTTCTGACAAAAAAATGTTTAAGATTATACACATTTGTAAACAGTTTCATGTAAAAACCGTGTATGAATCTAGACAGTTTTACGGTTCCAATAGAAACCGTTTCAGATTATGTATAACTATACATGGTTTCAACCAAAAACGTGTAAGAAACATACTTTGATATATGGATATGAGTGTTTTTACACGGTTTACGAACTGCATATCACGGTTGCAAAACCACGTATGAAAGCCCATTACTTAAAAAAAACACTTGCATTATAAAAGGTTGCACAAGTGTGTATGAAAGCCCAAAACAACCTTGTATGAATATCTATCCTGTAGTAGTGACTTTTAGATTTAACGTTTTATTGTTTGAGCTTATAAAACATTCTATTTAATCACTTAGATATTTTTAACATCCTATAAACTCAATTTTGTTGTAGTGTTAATTACCTAATTTACAAATAAGAATGAAAGAAAAATACAACATATAATTTAACTTAATTTCTATTTTGTACAACATTTTAATTTAAACATTTGAGATAAAGAAAGTATTGATTTTGAAATTGCATTAATTATATAAAATATAGATCCAACCAAAATTGTTATGCATGATTACATCCCATAGTAGTCATATGTTGAATGTCTCTCTCTCCTCTCCAAGACTAGAATGGTGTTTGTTTCTTATGTTATGGGTGTGTAGGGCCTGAGAATATCAATAATTTGATTCACATGGTACCAACTATTTCTAATTACTTACACATAAATACATATAGACTTTTAATGAATGAAAAAACAATGGAGTAAATTACGTTTTAGTCCTTTTAGTTTGTTGAAAGTTTATATTTTTATCTTCACGGTTTTGAAATTACGATTTTCATCTTTTTAGTAATGATTTAAAACTTATTGCGTTTACAATTCATTTATATTCCAGTCCTTCATACTTAAAAGTAGTGTTTCGGCCTCAAGGACAAAAATAAAAATGATTTACAAGCTATAAGGATGAAAATCGAAATTTCAAAACTATAAAGATAAAATCCGCAAATTTTAATAAACTGTAGGGACGAAAAACATAACTTTATTATTAGGAGAATATGCACGTGGGGAAGAAGGTGGCTTCATCTTTCAACCCTACCATTCATGCTTCACCTCCTGTTTCTTTTCTGCTCTTGTCGTTTTCTTTTGTTCACATCACAATCGTCGGTGTCCCATGTTTGTTTTCTTTTGCTTTGTTTTTGAGAACAGCTATCAAAACTAATCTTTCATTACTTTAAAGGAGAAAGCATTATAATAACATCGAGTTTATAGGATACTTCAAATATTTAAGAAACATATTTTATAAGACTTAAGTTTATAGGAGCAAACTATAAATAATTATCCTATTTAAAATTGCTACGATAGGTTTATAGGTTATTTTTAGGCTTTTTAAAAAGATTTTAGGATACTTTTAAAAATAAAGTCTTGTTTTATAGGACAATTTTGAGAAATGTCCTACAAATTCAATTTTTTATATGACATTTTTTTAAAATAATGTCGTATAAAATAACTAATATGCCATTTTGCTTTTCAAAGCGTGTTAAAGAACTTGTTAGAACGTGTACAAACTTTCTAATAAACATATTGTAACACTTTTAAATACGGCGTGTTTTTTTGTTTGGTCTAATAAACTGAGTTCCATAAAGTATTTTATAGGATGTTTAAACATCTTTAAAAAATACCGTATTATAGTTTTGGTAAATGTCATATAAACACATCCTTTTGTAAGAGACTTCTTTTGTTAGGTGTAATATTATAAAAAAAAAATAGGACGTTTAATTTTTATGAATCTTTTTAGAATGTCCACAATATTTCTATTAGATTGTTGCAACTCTTTTACGTAGGACATATAACGTTTGGTTTTATAACTTAAGTCGTATAATGCAGTTTAATAGGACACTTCAACATTTTTGTGATTTTGTAAACCCAAGTCTGTTCTAGTAGTTAATTGGTCCAGGTTAGTCAATTGAAATTCCCCTATAATACATGATAACGAGTTGTTTGAGTTTCAGGTATTTCAGTTCAGCAATTGACTGAGTTGAATAATATTTCTTAACTTTCTCAGCGACACACCATTTTTATTTGATCTTTTGCTTTTTATTTTCAAAATGAGAATTCGAAGATTGAACATCAAGTTATTTTTCTATTCAAATTATGGGTCGTGTCATCTTTCAAAAGGTAGATATTTACTCGAGTTTGTAAAAAAATCCAACATGGATGACATTTGGTCTTCCACAATCAAATTGCAAAAATCCAAATGGTATAGCGTATTAAAAGCAAGCCATGCTGCTAGAGTACTAAATTGGCTAGACTTGAACCATTATTTTCTATATATATGTTGGAATTTTTGTTATCTCTTTAACGTTATTTTTAGAGGGTAATATAATGAAGTTCCAAATACTATCACATATATTGAATCAAGGTCTACCACTCTAGAGACTCGACACTTTCGAATAATTTGTGTCAGTCTAAACTTTATTGGAGGTGACATGTAGTCTTATATTGGTTACACTTGAACTATCCACTACAACAAAATCAAGTTTATTGAATCCCAAAAGATTATATGTCCTAATATACTATTTGATAAGACTTGAGTTTATACGACAATCAATTATGCCTGCTACGCTAAAGAAAGAGAATTAATTGACAGAAAGTGATGTTTATTCTCCTCCTAAAAGTTGGAGGAATTATAAATTGTTATAAAATAAAGAAGGGTGTATTGGTAAACTTCTTTCCTGATAAGAACATGAGCATTTATTTCTTTATTTCTTTTAGTTTTCATTTTTTTTTTTTTCTTTTCTTCTCTCTATTAAGACCAATATGATGGCTTTTCTTTAAGCAACCAAAGTGCGTAATTGGGAATCTAGAACATCTAACGACCGGAACACACATCAAAGCTGCTGAGTTGACTAGTCTAAGGAGGAGTTTCTTTTTCGTTACAGGTGATGCATAGATCTGCATTGAGCCGTAGCTGAATTTTGTTTTAATAATGAATGTCCGATCAATTTATACTTCATTAATTTTGTAATACTCATGATCTATACATCAACAACAAAAGGATTATAGTGACAAACTCTATATATATATATATATATATATATATATATATATATATATATCTCAACAACAAAAGGAATATGGTGACAAACTCATAATGTATATTATATATATATATATATATATATATATATATATATAGCAACAACAAAGAATTACGGTGACATAATAAGGTTTGAATATTCATCAAATTTTGGAATGTGGTGTTATTTGTTTATTCCACATTGATAAGAAGAAGATGGAATGGAAGAGTGATGTGAGTATTTATTAGGATGCAGGAAGACCTCTATTGGAATTCAAGGGATTAGCTTATTTTGGCCTACCCCTACCCCTACCCTCTATACTCGTGTGGTTAACTACTATCAGCTAATCACACTTAATGATTTGGTTGCTTTTTTTTTTTTTTTTACCATCCCTCTTATTGTAAAAGTGAAAATATGTGGTACACTTATTTGGTGTCCACTCATTTGCAAATATGAAGTGTTCAAAAGAAATCTGTTACAAAATAAAATTTATAAGTTAAATTAGAAACATAATTTTCTACATACACAGACACCGTAATCAATCAAAACTACCAACCATTCAATATATCAATATTAAAGAAAGAACCTATTAGGACCAAAGTTGTCCTAAATAATCTGAAAGTTTTAATAAAGCAATTTTGGCTAAGGATGGAAGATTCAGAGATCTACACTCCTACATCGACTAAGTCTGGAAGAGCAACAAGAGCCTCTGGTTCCAAAGACCAGAGCTTCTGAACACTAAGGTGGCGTTTACCAAACGCTTACCCGAGTAAGCACTTACCAAGTCACTTTACTTTACCGGATGAATATGTCAAGGACTAAGAATCTTATCCGGTAAGAGCGAAGACAATAATCAAGAGTCTTACCCGGTAAGTGAGGATGACGACTCTACCATGGTTAGTGCTTACCGGGATAAATTGTTGTGTCAAGCCCCGATTTTTTTTTCTATCGAGTGCCGTGACGTCATTCTTAATAACTTATGTCATGAACAAAAATACGAACTTAAAATTTCAAATACACATAATATGTTTAACATAATTCGTTACATAATTGCGGAAGCGTAAAATACTTTAACRTAATCAATGCTAATTAAAATATCTAATCAAGCATGATTCAAAAATATAGTCCCGTCTTTCTTCATTCACTCGTCTACTGACAAATGACACCTGAGATATATACATGTATAGTATAAGCAAAAAGCTTAGTGAATACAATATGGTTTCATGATCACATGCACACACAAAACAGCATTTTAGCGTATTTTAATTATTATCTTGCAAGTGAGGCCTCGACTCGTCACTTTTCTTTGTGTATGTGGCGTATTCTATGGACGAGGACTCCAAGACCTCGGAATTGCAAGCCCTCCTTTCATGTCCAACCCACCCCGTACGGTGGACGAATATCATACTAGTTGCATATCATTTATTTGCAATACTCACTCATTAATGCAAATCTCATCGTGACATGCAACATACATCTCATGCAAGTGACAACATAAATCACATATGTATCATCGTCATTTTTCATATTATACACATACTTGAATATCATATTGATAATAACAAGTCATCATAATCTTTCTCATCAACATCACCTTTCATATCACGCATACATTTAAATATCATACACATCAATATAATCAAGTTATCATCATATGCATATAAACATATCATGCATATATCATGGATAAAATACTTTTGTAATAATCATGTATATATCCCATAAAAATCGCATAATGTACTCACCTGATAACGAAGATTGCTTAACTAACGTTGCTGACTGGTAACCTACAATTTATAATAGCAAATAGCATATAAATGATTAATTTCTCCCAAAGGCTAATATAAAAGTCAACTTATGGTCAACTACGTCGGCTAGGGTCAACCTTGCTCAACTATGCTTAAGAACGTTCCTCACATCAACTAAAATTATAGGAACRTGAGTTCCGACATAAGGTGTATC
>NW_020201103.1:39236-40521 GCF_001531365.2 Cynara cardunculus var. scolymus | reverse complement strand
TAGGACCATTTCGGCTTCGGGTTGGGATTGAGGTCACTCCCTCGACTCTGTTATCTTCATGACCATTAGCATTCATTGACCTTGTCACTCTTTTCGACATTCTATAATAATGAACATTTCCACCTTTAATATACCTATACACACTATTTTATTCTTGTTATAAAATTTCACTATGCACAAAAATTAAACTTCACGTATTTTCCTTCCTCGCTCGATGGTTGGGACTCATCCCATCACTAACCATCTCACTATAAAGATAGGCGAGCCATACRTACATATAATACATGTAACTTTATCACCAATTTTGCATATAACAAAATCATTTAATGCAAGTATCATATAACACGTTCCAAATAATTTATACCAAGTACCGATCACAAGGTGATAAGGTTAAAACATATTTCTCATTTTTTTATGCTCGTGATCCTTAACATGTGTACTCCTTTCTCAGTCCTTGAAACTTTCTATCTCCAAATTTAGTTGTCACTTATCCTCTTTCTAACTTCTCTCGGCTTACAATAGTTACTAGGCGAATGTATACGGTTGTTGGTTAACTCGTATTTAGGCATTATAAATTATCAAAGAAACTTAAGACAATGGCTAAGTAAAAACTCATGATTACTTAATGATTATCTAGGTACTTAAGTCAAACACTTATTAATCCGTTCGACTACCAAATAAAAAGATGATCAAGCCGGTATCTTAAAGGTTGGAATTCTTTTGTTGCCCTATGTGGGCTTTCGGAGGTCCACAACTTAACCAATCATACATTTCTATATGTCACTTCTTATGGTTATATCGACTAGAAAATAAGTAGTGATCAAACTTAGCTAGATTCATTCCTTAGTCCTAGGAGTGGAAAATTAGCAATTCCATAATTCACTTTGACTAAGAGTTTCATGACTAAAGATCATATAATGTCTTCCACAAGCTCTCACCTTCTGATTCTTAGTTTAAGTCTAAGCTAATAATAACTTAGTTCACTTAAACTATGGCTCTGATACCAACTTGTCAAGCCCTGATTTTTTTTTCTATCGAGTGCCGTGACGTCATTCTTAATAACTTATGTCATGAACAAAAATACAAACTTAAAATTCCAAACACACATAATATGTTTAACATAATTCGTTACATAATTGCGGAAGCGTAAAATACTTTAATATAATCAATGCTAATTAAAATATCTAATCAAGCATGATTCAAAAACATAGTCTTGTCTTTCTTCATTCACTCGTCTACTGACAAATGACACCTGAGATATATACATGTATAGTATAAGCAAAAA
>NW_020201103.1:37185-38616 GCF_001531365.2 Cynara cardunculus var. scolymus | reverse complement strand
GCATAATGTACTCACCTGATAACGAAGATTGCTTAACTAACGTCGCTGACTGGTAACCTATAATTTATAATAGCAAATAGCAAATAAATGATTAATTTCTCACAAAGGCTAACATAAAAGTCAACTAATGGTCAACTACATCGGCTAGGGTCAACCTTGGTTAACTATGCTTAAAAACGTTCCTTACATCAACTAAAATTGTAGGAACGTGAGTTCCGACATAAGGTGTATCGTCTAGCTATATGTCTTAAAACTATATCACAAACGCTTTTAGGACCATAGCCCCTCTGGTTGTATTGACTAGAGCCCCTCTGGTTGTATTGACCAAAGCCCCTCTGGTTGTATTGACCAGAGCCCCTCTGGTTGTAAACCATACTTAGAATATAATTCAACATCCAGGATCAGAGCCCCTCTGGTCTCTCTTCCAGAGCTTCTGGTTTCACGACCAGAGCCTCTGGTTGAACCAACCCATACTTAGAATATATTTTGTCATTCAGGACCAGAGCCCCTCTGGTCTCTCTTCCAGAGCTTCTGGCTTTACGACCAGAGCCTCTGGTTGAACCAACCCATACTTAGAAAATAATTCAACATCCAGGACTAGAGCCCCTCTGGTCTCTCTTCCCGAGCTTCTGGCTTCACGACCAGAGCCTCTGGTTGTACTAAACCATACTTAGAAAATAATTCAACATCAAGGACCAGAGCCCCTCTAGTCTCTCTTCCAGAGCTTCTGGTCTTCATGACCAGAGCCTCTGGTTGTACTAACCAGCACCTCTGACTCATATAATTTCTCAAAAACGGTCTTTAGATAAACCTTCAACCAATAAGATAGCCTTTTTCATAAAACGAGCAATTATAAAAGTTCCTGTTCGATCAGAGCCTCTGGTTCTACTAACCAGAGCTTTTGGTTCCAAAGACATGACCAACCAGAGCCCCTCTGGTTCAACGTGAAAGTCAACCACAACCTCTCTGGTCTGTTTTTCATAAAAAGATTCTATGTATAAAACTCCTTTTCTTAAAACTTCAAAAGCATGATTTTGACATAGAAGCTCTTATCAAAAGATACAAAACCTTTAATCCAATTTAACATATATAGTAAAAACTTGCTCATCCTACAAATCAAATACCAGAATCCTATATTTCAAAATCTAAGATCAGAGCCTCTCTGATTCCTCATGAAAACAGCCATTCTGGTTCAAAACACTTTTAACCAATACCAATGGCCATAGGCCAAGTTTTCGCCTTCTCAAGGGAGAAACTGTCCTTTAGAACCAGAGCCCCTCTGGTTGTATTGACCAGAGTCTTTCTGGTTGAACCAACCAGACTTAGAATATATTTCAACACAGGACCAGAGCCCCTCTGGTCTCTCTTCCAGAGCTTCTGGTCTTCACGACCAGAGCCTCTGGTTTCACTAACCAGACTTGGAATATAATT
>NW_020201103.1:31780-36865 GCF_001531365.2 Cynara cardunculus var. scolymus | reverse complement strand
TTCTGCATTTGCAGGTCTGATGCATATTTACAAAACAGGTCCTTCTGATTTGGACCTACTTACATCTGACCCAATACCTTAATTATCGCGAATTTACAACTTTCACCCATGTCCCGACTTTTTCTTTCACTTTTGGTCCGATTTTTAACTTATTTTAAGATTTCGGTAATTATTTCTTTAACTAACCACATAAATATTTTAACACCTCAAATAAATTTAAAAAAAATATATTTAAAGGCTCATAATATTATTTATATATTTAAAAAAAATGGGTTTTACATGTTGCATACGATGCGTTTTAGTGAATAAAATCGTACTTGGTAAGTAAGCGATAGTGTTGAATTTTACCGATAAGTGCTTACCAGGTAAGTGTTTAGGTAAACAGTCCTTAAGTGTTCAGAACCATAGCTCCTCTGGATGGACAAAGCTCCTCTGGACGGACAGAGCTCCTCTGGACGGACAGAGCTCCTCTGGACGACGCTAAGTCCATTGGCTCTGGATACTAAGTCCTCAAGAACAGAGCCCCTCTGAATAAACTATGCTTTGGACGCTAAGTATCAATACAACCAAAGCCCCTCTGGTTGAACTATGCTCTGAAAGACTATCTTCAGATTTCTAGAATCAAAGACTTTAGTGCTCTAAGTGTCAAATATGAAGATGAAGTGTGAAGATGATTTAGTCTAAGAGGACTTAGTCATAAATCTTCTTGGAACGAAAAGGTCAGATATAGATCTCTGATCCAGAGCTCCAACACAGAGGGCATGAACACCGATGTCTTGGGCACAAATAGCCAAGTACTCGGATACAAGGCTCAACTCTTAGACACAGAGCCTCTAAGTCTCCTACTTAGCCCACCTGTGTGAAGGTTCCACGACTCATCTTACAAGTGTTCCAATCCTGTTCGACATGTATTCATAAACGGTTATCGCAATTAGACACGTGGAGCCAGCAGATTGGTTGACACGTTGATTTGGCAAAATGCTATTTCTAGAAGATTCTTTTTTTGGAAAGACCTATAAAAGGGTATTTCTTCTAAGGCAATCACAATGATTTTAGAATGATTCACAAGAATGGATTCTCATGAGAGGCGATTAGGTCATTGAGAGGGTTTCGTAATTTCCAATTTCCACTCAATAAAGAAAACAGTCTGGGTCCAACAATTGGTATCAAAGCCAAATCAATTAACTTTTATCGATACGATCTATAAATCTGTAGTAAATTCAATAAATCTGTTAAGAACAGTGATCATCCGTGAAATGCTTCCTGTTTGTTGTGTTCGAATATACGCGTTATTGTTGTATTCAAGTTCTCCATATTTTACATGCTTTGTAATAGTTTAGCTTTATACTTTCCTTAGTATAAATAGTAGTTTATTTTGTAATTGTCATTAACAAGTCATTAGCAATTTCTGTAATATGAGATTAGAGCTGTAATTTCTTTCTCAAGCAATCAAAGACATTTTGGTGATCTATTCTCTCTTCATCTTGTTCTTATCGTTCATGAAGATCATAATCAGTTGTGTGTGAATTTGGACATTTCATTGGTATCAGAGCAAGCTGCAGCAGTTTGATTAGAGGATTAAACGAATTTATCAAGAATTTGCACAAATTTTAGTGGATTTTAGTGGAAAAATCGATCTGTGTTCATAGTGTTCTTCATCTGTTCTTCGTTCTAGAATATGATTTTAGGCTTAAATCGTTTGAATTTTGGTTGTTAATTGATAAATCTTACATCGCTAGATTTGCATTTTGATTTAGAACAAATTTGATTCACACTGTTTCATATTTTAAACAAGTTTTGAACCTGATTTGATCGAATTTTGAGTTTTCGAAAACTGTTAAGTGTTCTTCAAAATTCATAATTTTTCATGTTTTGATCCAAAATTTTGGTGAAAAAGTGTGAAATTTGTGTTTTTGCTTGAATATTAGTCCGATTAACTCTTGATCGATTTAGTTGTATATCGTTTAAAGCTTGTACGATTTATTTCTTGTAATATTGTGAATTGAGTTTGATCGGATTAGGCTAAACTGGGTAAGTCTTGGACGGATTAAAAGGTAAATCGTTCGTCTCCTGTGCGATTTATTGAGCGATTTAAATAATCTGCTTGGTAAGTAGGTTGTGCTTTGTGCGACTGATATTGTAAAGTGTGCGATTTATTTGAAGTCCGGTTATAGCCTGAGCGAATTGGTGAGCGATTTAAGAGTAAGGTTGAGCGGTTTATTAGGCGATTTATGTTGTATTGTTGAATGTATTGATTGATCGCACTTTGACTGTTTGACCGTACTTTGACTTTGATTCTTTGAACGGACTCGTGAACGGATTTTGACTTTGTGTTGTGATCGATTTAAATCTTTGACTTTTTGATCGAATTGATTTTAAGCGGACTTATTCATATTTTGACTAGTTGACTTAGTTGACCTTGACTAGTTGACTTGTTGACTTTTTACGTCCGTATTTCATTTTGGAAATTATACTAAGTGTTGAAATCATCCGATTTGAGAATTTTTAATCCAAATTGATTTTTGTACCTTATTCATATTGAATTTTGCATTATCCGTATTAAATTTGCTGAATTGCTTAAATTCTTGACTAAGTGTTGAAGTTCACCGGATTTCACTTCCGGTTTACGTGATAAGTATGCGATTTGAGATTCTTTGTTGTCCGGACTTCTATTCCGGATAACTTGTGTATTAGAAATTCAAGTCTATCTTTTTCATCCGGACTTCTATTCCGGATAAGCTTGACCGGATTTCTAATCCGGATAAGCTTGTGTGCTTAATTTTTCTAAGTGTTGAATGTGTGCATATTCTTGTTTGAGATTTATCTGATATATTTTTGAATACTGATCCTTTAATACAAATTTTGAACTGCAGTTGATCCTAAATCATACTAACTGATAAAATGAGTTCAAGAGAAGCAATGGCTATTGGTACTGACACCAAGCCACCAGTGTTGTTTCGAGGAGACTACAATCAATGTAGATATATATTTCTCAACTTTATAGAGAGAATGAAGGAAGGTGATCTGATAATGGAATCCTTGATGGAAGGTTCTGCTGTGTTCTACCGAGAGACACCTGCTGTTCGAGAAGAAGGCAGACCTGCTCAGAGAGTTATCAAGGAGAGAGGCCACGCTGATGTGCTTTGCAAGCCCTACATGATGCAAGCACTGACCAATGACATTTACACCAGTATTGACAGCCATAAATCATCTGGTTACAACATGTGGGTTCAAATTGAAAAGATGATGATGGGTTCTAGAGTGGGAACTTAGTTGAAGATTACTAACTGCATATTAGCATACGAAGAATTCAAGGCTAAAAATGGTGAGAGGCTTGATGATGTCTATGATAGGCTTACCAGACTGCTAAATGATCTAACAAAGAACGGAATCTCTAAAACTGTAATAGAGATAAATGTTAAATTCCTCAACAATCTTCAACCAGAGTGGAAACCATTTGCTAGTCATATCAGATCCAATAAATCATTATCTGATATTGATGTACATGAAATCTATGAAACTTTGAAGCAGAACGAGGAAGATGTTTTGGAGATCCGAAATTTAAAGAAGAAGAAAGAGAAGGAAGTAGCTGATCCTTTGGCTTTCGTTTCTGAGAAAAAAGAGAAGAAAGCAAAGAGCAGATCTGGAAAGCAAGTAAGCCAATCAAGTGAATCTGAAGAAAAAGAAAGTAACAGCTCAGATTCAGACTCTGAAGTGTCAGAAATTAAACATGCCATGGCGATGCTGACTAAAGCATTCCAAAAGAAATTCCCGAAACGGTCACACTCGAACAACCAAAGATTCTCGTCGGGTTCAAAATATGAATTCAAAGACAAATTTGGCGAGAAGAAGAAATATGAAGAAAAGAGGTTCGAGAGGAAGTACGAGAAGAAGCCGGAAGAGAAGAAGAAGTTTGTCAAAGGTGTAGCTGATGATAACACAAAATGCTATAACTGTGGCAAGCTAGGCCACTTTGCTGTAAATTGTAGAAAGCCGGTAACTCGAAATACCGACTACTACAAAAACAAACTTCTTCTCTCTAAACAGAGAGATGTCGGGAAAGCTCTTATGGCTGAGGATGATCACTGGCTAAACCTGACAGATGAAGAAGAAGAAACTAAAGCTGTTGCACATGTGTGCTTGATGGCTAAATCTGATATCTGTTCTTCAGATGAAGAAGAAGAATAGAGTGCGGAAATGAATGAAGAGGTATTGGAGCAATCATGCATTAAACAGATGCATAAGATGATGCTCAAACTCTAATCTTTCCAGCAAGAATTAAAATCAGAAAAAATGCGTTCAAATAATTTTGAAAAAAAATTAAAAAACGCAAAAAGAAAAATACATCAAACTATTTGATGAAAATGCTGGAAACTTGGACTGGGCTAAATCTTTGTTATTTGAGTCCAAATTATTTGATGAAAAATCCAATATCTTAAAAGCCGAATTATCTGATTTAAAAGAACAATATAAATCATTAGAATTGGTTAATGAAGAACAAATAGTTAAAATAAGTAAGCTTGAACTTCAAATATTTCAGTTAAATGAAAAACTAAAGTCTAAAGAGGAAGTTTTGTATAAAAGAGGACAAACTGATCAAACCATTTTCCTAAACAAACCATTTGAAACGAGATTTTTTAACCCTCGGAAAGGGTTGGGGTATGAAAATCTGAATTTTTTAGGAAAAACTTTATATTATGCCCCGACCCTGTACAAATTTGAATACCTTGATTGCGGTCCCGAGTTTTCGGTAAAATTTACAAAATCTTCTGATGAGGTGGAACAACGAGAAGATTACAATCGACAAAGAAAAAGATAAAATGCAAGTTCCATTTGATTATACATACCTAAATGAAAGTTATAAAAATCAAGACTCTGCACTTTCAACAGATTATTTTCACAGTTATTCAAAGGCAGAGCTTGAATCAAAACCTGCTGAACCAAAGCTTTATACTCCTACTCTAATTTTAGAAAAACAAGTGGTTTAGTTGGAAAATATTTTAACTGAAGAACGACTTTCATTTAATAAACAAAAACAAGAATTTTTAAATAAAATTGAAGATTTACAAAATTCTAAAGTAAAAA
>NW_020201103.1:14417-31570 GCF_001531365.2 Cynara cardunculus var. scolymus | reverse complement strand
ATTTTAATCAAAAACCTGTTTCCGAGGATGTGTATTATAAAAAGAATAAAACCAAAAAGAATTTGAGGAAACAGAAGAAGCTTACAAAGAAAAATAAACAAAAAGTTCGTCATTCAATTAAATCTGATGATTTTATTTTTCCTATTTCAGATAAGGCGGTGAAGTTTAAGACAGTTTGGAAAATAAAAGAAGAAGACAAATCTTCAACGCAACAGAAGAAGAATAATTTTACAAAATCTGTATTAAATGATTCGATATTGAATAAGTCTGTAAAAAGATATTCAGTTGATGAAATGTTTGATATTAGAAATAGTAAAAAAAATTGTTCTCTTTGTGGATTGAATGAGTTACTTAAGTCTTTTATTTCTTTTAAACCTTATCATTTCTTGCATTCTACGTTTTCTTCTTTATCTAAGAAATTGCATTTTAAAGAACGTTGGTTCGGTACCTACAATATACCACCAACGAAAACTGCGCTTAAAGGTCCAAAACTAAAATGGGTACCAAAACCCAGTTGATTCACTTTTGCAGGTTAACCGACATGTGTGGTTCTTAGACTCCGGATGTTCTAAGCACATGACTGGTAGAAAAGAATTATTAGCTAACTATGTTGAATCTTTTGGAGGTACGGTAAGATTTGGAAACAATCAATACGCGCCTATCCTTGGATACGGTGACGTAATTTCTGGGAACTTAATAATTAAGAAAGTGTCGTTTGTCGAAGGACTTTGACATAATCTGTTTAGCATAGGTCAATTTTGTGATAAAAATTTAGAAGTCTGTTTTAAAGCTAACCAATGCAGCATCCGAACTACTGATGGTAAGGAGCTCTTAGCTGGAATCAAAAGATCAAATCTCTACACGATTGACCTATCCAATACACTAGTGGATACTGACGTCTGCTTGATATCCAAGGCATCCTTGAAGCAGAATCTTCTATGGCATCGATGACTTTCACATTTAAATTTCAAGTATCTCAACAAGTTGGTATGTGACAACTTGGTCAAAGGCATCCCAGACCTGAAGTTTCATAAAGACCATGTATGCGGCGCATGCGAGATGAGCAAACTAAAAAAAGCTTCACACAAGCTGAAAATAGAGTTCAATACCGAACGTCCTCTACACCTACTCCATATGGATCTTTGTGGTCCTATGCGAGTCCAAAGCATAAACGGTAAAAAGTATGTGCTGGTCATAGTCGATGACTATTCAAGATATACCTGGGTTCATTTTCTATGTTCAAAGGATGAAGTGGCCGAGACGATAATTTCATTCTTGAAGACAATCCAAAATAATCTGCAACTTCAAGTTCAGAAAATCAGAACTGACAATGGAACTAAATTGAAAAACAACACACTTTGTTCATTCCTCGAATCCATTAGTATTTCACATACATTTTCGGCAGCCCGGACACCGCAACAGAATGTTGTCGTTGAGCGAAAGAACAGAACGTTGGTGGAAGTGGCGCGAACATTACTTACATGCTCCAAACTTCCATTATTTTTGTGGGCTGAAGCAGTGGCGACTGCTTGTTTTACCCATAACCGTTCTCTCGTAAACAAAAGGTTTGGTAAAACTCCGTATGAAATAATAAATAAAAGAATACCTAATATCAAATTCTTCCGAGTTTTTGGTTGCAGGCGTTTCATTTTAAATGACAAAGAGGACAGAGGGAAGTTCGCTGCTAAAGCTGATGAAGCAGTCTTGTTGGCTATTCAAAGACATCTGCTGCGTATAGAGTCTACAATAAAAGAACCAAAATTATCAATGAAAGCGTGAACATATCCTTTGATGTGGCTTCTGAACAATTTAGTTCAGGACCCGGGCTGATAATTAATACTACGCAGAAAGCTGATCAACCTGAGTCGTCTAATACTGATAAAGCTGATTTAGATTCTTTATTTGAGAACTTTTATGAAGAATATTTTGAAAATAAATCTAATCAGTCTAATGTTTTGTCTAGGGATATTCCAAGTGAACAACAGTTATCAGGTCCATCTCCTGATGTGCCAGTAACTGAAACAGAAGAGGAAACAGAAGTAGTGGATGAAGAAATAGAGATGAAAAATCCGAACAATCTCGTTCAGCGTGAAGAGGGTAAAATTTTTGTAGTGCTAGAGGTTTCAGTCGAACAAGACGAAAATATCTTACCTCAACCAGATATTCAACCTATTTCAATTCCAAATGTTGAACCTTCACCTGAACCTGTTCAAATAAACTCCCGAAGTACTTACACTGATCAAAACTCAGATCAAAGCTCCTATATTCCCCTACCTCATAGTAAGAAGTGGACCCAAAATCACCCGATACATCAAGTAATTGGTGATCCATCAGCACCAATTCGTACATGGTTTGCGACAGGTAATGAGTGTTTATACTCCACGTTCCTGAGTAATATTGAGCCGACTAAGGTATCCGAAGCCTTAGCTGATCCAGATTGGATACTAGCCATGCAAGAAGAGCTGAACCAGTTCGAAGCACTCAAAGTCTGGAGATTGGTTCCACGTCCCAACAACAAGACAATTATAGGTACAAAATGGGTATTCAAAAATAAAAAGGACGAAGATGGTGTTGTGGTCAAAATAAGGCCCGGCTCGTCGCTAAAGGATATAATCAACAAGAAGGCGTTGACTACGATGAAACTTTTGCCCCGGTTGCAAGGATTGAAGCAATACGAATGTTTCTGGCGTATGCGACACACAAGAACTTCACAATGTACCAGATGGACGTCAAGACAGCATTTCTATATGGTATTCTCAAAGAGGAAGTCTATGTTTCACAACCGGAGGGTTTTGGTGGATCAGTCGAAGCCAGATTATGTCTACATCCTTGATCGAGCTCTTTACGGTCTTAAACAAGCTCCGAGAGCCTGGTATGACATTTTATCAGAGTTTCTGGTAAAGTCAGGCTTCTCGAAAGGTAATATTGACACAACCCTTTTCATTAAAAAGGAAAAGTCTGATATTATTTTGATACAAATTTATGTAGACGACATAATATTTGGATCTACAAACCCCAAATACTGCAAAAACTTTTCTGCCTTGATGGTTTCCCATTTTAAAATGAGTATGATGGGTGATATGAACTTTTTTTAAGGTCTTCAAGTAAAACAATTATCTTCGGCTATCTTTATTTGTCAAACAAAATATATTTTAGATATTATGAAGAAATTTAATATGTAAAACTATTCATCTATCAAAACACCTATGGCTCATGGAACGAAAATCCATGCTGATTCTTCTGGAAAAACTGTTGATCAGAAAACATATCGAGGCATGATAGGTTCTTTAATGTATTTGATGTCTTGTAGACCTGATATTATGTTTTCAACACATCTTTGTGCCAGATATCAGTCTAATCCAAAGGAGTCCTATCTGAGTGCCGTTAAGCGCATTTTCCGATATCTCAAAGGGACTGCTAATCTTGGACTCTGGTATCCCAAGGGTACTAGTTTTGAACTGACAGCTTATTCAGATGCAGACTATGCAGGCTGTATGTTGGACATGAAAAGTACATCAGGACATCTATAGTTTTTGGGAGATAAGTTAGTCAGCTGGGCATCAAAGAAACAGAACTGCGTATCCATTTCCACTGCCGAAGCAGAATATGTAGCTGCTACAAGCTGCTGTTCTCAAGTGTTATGGATGTAGACACAGCTCAGAGACTACAGGCTCTTCTTTAATAAAATTCCCATTTACTGTGATTCTAAAAGTGCTATTGCTATTTCATGTAATCCTGTTCAACACACTAAAACCAAGCATATAGATATCCGATATCATTTTTATTAAAGATCATGTAGAAAAAGGAACAATTGAATTGTATTTTGTAAATACAGAATTTCAATTAGCTGACTTATTTACGAAAGCTTTAGATGAAAAATGCTTTAGCTTTCTTGTATCTAAGTTAGGTATGTTAAATTTGAAAATTTGAATTTTTATTAAAAACAGTTAAATTTATTGAATTGTATTTAATTCAAATTCATTTGGTCAAATATATATATTTTTTAATACAAATAAGTGTTTCAAATTTTCTATCTGATTTTAAATTTCTTGATCGTGAGGATCTATATTTGAGGGGGAGTGTGGATGTTTATCTGTTTTTGAATATCTGATCATATTTTGAGGGGGAGTGAATTTTATCTGTATTGAACTAACAGTTTATATTTTTCTGACAGGTATTTTAAACATTATCTAAATTTTGAAAGATGTAGAGTTTAAAAATATAAGTGTTTGTCCGATTTAGTCTAATCTGTACAACACTTGTCCGATTTATTGCAAATCCGGACAACACTTGTTCGATTTAGACTAATCCTGACAAAAGGCTATATGATAAACTCTTATCCGGATAAGGTTAGATATGTTTTACAAGGGATTGAGCGGATTTGTAAATCGCCTACTTGTTTTGACCGGATTCCTAAATCACTTGTCTTAATTATTTTTCCAAGTCATTAAATCGTTCATCTCTTGAGCGATTTATTCCTTTGTTTGAGCGATTTAGCTTTCTTTGTTGTGCGATTTATCTCTAAATCGATTGACTCTTGAGCGGTTTATTCTTAAACCGGATGAGTCTTGACCGATGTTCTTCTAAATCGCCTATGCCTTGAGCGATTTATTATCCGAATTAACACTTAGTTGATTCTTATTCCATAAATCGGACACCTCTTGACCGATTTATTTCAATCCGAATAAGCCTTGAGCGGTTTAGAATTTGAACGRGTTTTGACTTTGACTATAAATAATCGACTCATTTTTACTTTTTACTTTTCACTTTTTACTCCCATTACTATTCATCTTCGTCTCCGGTCAATCCCTCTCTGGTTAATCGCTCAAGTTGTTTGAATCTTCATCTATTTCATCCCTATTCTAATCATAAGGTTCACCTTTGTTTGATCTATTGAATGTTATACCTTGACGATATCGATTTGTTGGACTTATTTGGATTGATTGGACTGCATAAACTCTTAATGTTGAATAACATGAATCTGAATCTGAATCTGAATCGAACCATAAGCTGTTTAATAACCAAAAACAGGATAATCACAATCAATCGTCTTTAATAAATCAAATTTTCATGTTAATATTTGTTTCTTTTTGAATGTGTTAGGTTAAGTTTAGTTAATGTTTGTTTTTCATCGTTTTTAGGTTTTGATTTTAACCGGATTTCTCACCGGAGAAGGTGACCGGAGATAACTCCGATCAACCTTAATCCGGTTGAGGTTGTCTGGTTTATGCTTTTACACTTAGATTTTTTTTTACCCTTAGTTGACCGGACTTCTAATCCGGTTAACAATTTCCTTTTGTTTTGTTTTATTTTTTATTTTTTAAATTTCTTTTACAAATTTTTATTAGTTAATATTTTTTTGTGTTAGTTTAATTTTTTTTCTTTTCAATAATTTTTTTTAGTTCAATTGTCTTTTGTTTACAATGTTTTTTTAAGTCCTAATTTTTTTTAACTTTTGGTATTTGAATTGCTTGAATAATATGGGTTTTAATATGTTTATATTTTTTACAGGTAAATGGAGGACATACATCATCAGTCTGACGAGGAATCTCATATTCCCTTGGTCAAATCTAACAACATCCAAAAACCTCCTCAACCCATAAACCAACCCATACCTTCCGAAACCCTTTTTCCCCAATGCCAATATCTCGATATAAAACCAAATAACCATTCTTTTTCAATTTCGACATGCCAGCCGAATATCAAATCATCCCTGAAATCCTGAGAGGACACCCTATTGCCTACTCACTTTCAGCCAATACACATGTTCCAATGGTGTATTTACAACAATTTTGGAGTACCCTTACACTAGCGAAAGACGACGATATATTTTATTTTGAAGGAGCAGTTAATGAATATGTTAGCCGTCTGACATTAAAACGATTAAAAAGGATTCTACGTCTTCCCGGACCAGGCTCAAGAGAATATGAACAATTTTGTAACTGATGACGAACTATGCCGCGACATCAAACGATTAGGATACTCGTAAGAGTTGACTAACCCATCTCAGTTCAAACAACGTTTTCTACCATCAATTTGGCATCTGCTGTTCTCCATCCTGAACAGATATCTGACGTCCAAGACTGCGGGAATAGACACATGTAGCAGTTCATTCCTCAAATTCTTTCATGGGATAGTCTTCTCTCGTAACTATGACTATGCCTTGGTTATCTGGAATGAACTGGTGGAGCTCGTGAACGCAAAGAGATTTCCTTCAAAAGCCAGAAAATTTGTGCCTTTTCAGAGATTTCTGCAATTAATCATAAAGGCGATGATGAATTTAAATGAAGATATCCCAGCCAGATCCAATGGTGAAATGGGGCCTACTTTCGTCATGTCTAGAATTCGGCAGCATACCGAAGTTGAAGACTTGGATTCTATAATGGAGATTCCACCAGAGCTTTTTGCCTTGGCTGATCAGACTGCTCAATGTGTGATAGACTATAGGAGAGTTATAGATCCTATAGTTCAACCAAAACCGGTTGAATTTACCCCGGGATCACCCCATGCCTCACCTGAGAGAGAGGTGTTAGATA
Source organism: Cynara cardunculus var. scolymus (assembly GCF_001531365.2). Lineage (NCBI taxonomy): Eukaryota > Viridiplantae > Streptophyta > Magnoliopsida > Asterales > Asteraceae > Cynara > Cynara cardunculus. The sequence goes on along the minus strand of NW_020201103.1, from coordinate 25,034 downwards.
TAGATGAGAGAGTTCAGGAACAAGGGTTACCTGAACAGGGCAGTGTGCTGAAGGAAAATGAAATGGAGAGGGGTGAACAGGAGAGGGGAGTGTCTGATCAGCAAAGACTTTATCCAATAGTACTTCCACAACTTCATCAAGTTCGGAAGATACTGAAACCGATGATCAGGAAGCTCTTGGTGATAATGATGGGGATGATGATAATAATGATGATGATGGTGCTGACGACCATGCTCAACCGATTCTTTCACAGAATATTCCAGTAGGAGCATTGGTTGACGATATTAACGAGATCTTTCTAGAATTTCCTGCTCAACGGACTTGTCCAAGTCTACATTCCTTATCATTCGATGTTGATGACTATGGTGCTACATATGACGAATATGATCATATTTTACAAGGAGTCTCAATCGGAGAAGGAGACGAGGGAGAAGCAGTCGAAAATGATGAGAGGATGAGTGAAAGGGGCGAAGAAGAATATAGTGAGGGTGTGAGTGGAGCACAAAATGAAAATCAAGCTCCTTACCTAGCCGATACACATAGCCGGGCACCCACATCTACTATCGACATTCATTCGTTGAATGTTGGTATTGAACAAGACATAGCTAGCCCAACTATGCATTTGCACACCCAACCTGACTACTCAACTGGTTCTCAGCAACCAGTTGTTTCACTTCAACACGGGAATGTAGAACATATGCTAACTACTTCTCACTTGGAGAATGTAGTTATTGAAACAAGTAGGTCGCTGCCCCAACCTATGACTTCGATTCTGTACACCTCGAGTCTAGAGCCGATACACATAGGTACACATGAGTCGCGGGCATCTGTTGCTTCAAGTGCAGTTCTTAGTGAACTTGCCGGAACGACCAGAGTGGTGTCGATTGACATTTCACAAGGACCGGTTGAAAGTCCTACCAGTGTTATCCCTATGCCAACACTGAACGTAGGCACAACAGTTTACTCAACTATTGTTTCAACTGGTAATCTAAGTGATCCAGGTGTTAGTTTAGCAGACTTTGTGTTGATCCCAGATCTCTCAATAACACTAATAATGAAGTTAAGAATAACCAAATTATAGTGTTTTAATGAACAAAATGATGAATGTAACATCCCGTCCCACATCGGTTGGTGAGGAGAACTAAGCACTCCTTATAAGGGTGTTGATACCTCATCCTAGCATGACCGGTTTTGGGGCTTGCGTTGTGCGGCTGCCAGAAACAAAACCGTGCGACTACTGCTTTGTGGTATAGCGGGCAGGTTAGTCAAAGCGGACAATATCATTGCTACGGGGTTCTGGGGGCGTTACAATGAACACTCAAAAACAATGTATGGACATTCAAAGAACAATCTTGAATGCCGATGATTTCACTTTATTCAATATAAAAACGTAAAAAGCGACGTTGATTACAATAGGCCTAATCACCTATTTATACTAGAAGACTAATTAGAAGATAACTATCTAGTGAGACTATTTAGCTAATCTTCTACTAATAGATTAAGTTTATCTAAACTATGGATAAACTATAAATTAAGATAAACTTGAAGTCCAGCTATTGATTGGTCATCTCCAGCTGTCTTCCATGGGATGATGATTCAACCTTATCTTGATATTTTCATCGTATGCCTCTGGTTGAATTGCTGAAGAAAACTCTAAGTGTTGTTGACCAGAGCGGTGATGAAGATGGTCTTTCTATCGCATCTCTGGTTGTTCATCGACCCTCTGGTTGTTCTCCAGACTTGGTCAATTCTGCCTTAACGTCKTCATCGGTCTTCTGGTTCTTCATCACTTATTGTTCTTCATTACTTTTACACTTATAAATTATGGGGTCTAACAATCTCCTCCTAAGTAATGAACGAACAAACATGAACAATATCGAAGAACATAGACTAATCTAAAGAAAAGCATCAAATTCCAAATTTTCATTAGATGATGAATTCTTACAGTACTGGAAGCAAAGACATTTCAATTGAAGGAATTTTTTTTAAAACTCTATTTATAATCTACCTTGAGATATTTCCCAGAAGCGCAGTAGCAGTCTTCGATAGCTGATGACTGTAGATATCTCATGAATGAGTTGTTTCCCTTCTTCCCTTGGCACATGAGTTCTACCCAGTCTCTCTCTAATGAGTTTCTGAAACCACTCAAGTGTTTCGGTTGAATACTTGAATGTTTCAGTTAGCCTGAAAAATTTCTTTACCCCGAACTCATTCTTGAAGACAAGTCTAAGCTCGGGTTGAGTTAAGACCAAAGCAGATCTCTTCTCCTGCAGGCCAGAAAAGTCTTCATCAGGTGAAGTACATGAGAGTCTTTCGATGCCTAGCTGAAGAGCAATTTGAAAATCACTCTGGGCTCGATGCTTCACCAGGGTCTCCATCGTCTTCACAATCGCTCTGTTTGCCATCCCAAATCTTATGCCTTGATCCTGTCGTTGAGTTGTGAATGCGTAGAGGTCGATCAAGTCATAGGGATTGTGATTGATCAAGTCATTGTCATTGAAGACGCTAACCTGACCATCAGCTCTCTCCACTGTGTACTCGATATATCTTATAGCTCTGTTAACGAAGATCCTCATCTTTATGTCCATAACCATCCTTATCCCATCGTTTGAAAAGACAGCCTATGGTGGACAACATGGATCAAGGCATAATATGGACGGCGCCCTAAAGGCTGTTCAAGACAACATGGATGCACAGATTGCAAGTCGTAAAAGACTTTTGAAGGGGAAATAGCAAGTCGAGGAAGAGCAACCATCTGTGCCATCACCACCGCTTGTACCTGAGCCTCCGAGGGTACAAGAGCAAATGATGGATGAACTCAAATCGCTGTTATATGCTAAGTTGATGGCATCCCAGAATCCTGACGCTGAAGATGCAGACTTGGTTGGACTCTTGAGACAACAGATAGATGAAAACCCTCCCGTTCGAGCCTAAGAGTTTTTGGCCTTTCAAGATGTGGTTGCTTCTAGCTTCACCAAAGTTAGCAAGTTAATCACATCAAACACCCAAGATCTTAAAAGCTCAATGGATGCCCTCTTTGAACGGGTATCTATTCTAGAATAGACGTGCAGATCTCAGGCCACCTCACACAAAAGAAGACATAATGACCCGGAAGATCTAGATCATCATGAGGGGGGGAGGAAGAGACAGAGGGTGGCTGAGACGTCTGCTCAAGCTCCAAGGGTTGAAAGTGAGCCAGCTGCTCAAGATGTGAATGCTGAAGGTTCTGCCTCGGAGTCTACACGGGAAAGAATCATCGAGGCAATTATTGTAGAAGGTGAGGAAGAAATGGAGACAAGTCCTACGATGAGCCAATGGTTGAAAAGCCGGCGGACTCCACAGTAGGAACAAGATTGTTATTGGACTTGTCTGCCAATGTTGGACTCAATGACGTGTTTGCTACTGTGCTGGGTGAAGAGCAAGATTTTGGAGAGGATATTGAAAACATTGATGAGTCAATCGGCTTATACTTTGACTTTGAAGCAGATATCAATGAAGAAGACCCTGTATTCCTGTTTCAAGGTGACCGTCAGACAGTGCCAGAATCCTCCACTGCAGCTGTAGCTGGTGCATATGATATTCCTGCTCCTAGAGAGCCTTTTGATCTTACAGAGATTTTCACGAGGAATTATGTGCCATTCATCATTCGAGCAAATGTTCCAGGGTATGATAGGGCAAGGATCCGAGAGCCGTACCTTGAAGACATCTACTTTGGCATTTTTCTCCGACATCGTAAGGCTCTGAGTAGTGATAAAATTCTTGGTATCCTCTGGGAAACCAAAGATTATTGCTTGGAGTACAAGCACTTTCTGAAAGCCAAGCGTTTGCCTGTTAGTGAAGTTCGTGCCAAACATCGGGTTGTCACAATCAAACAGATAGATGCTCAAAGACTTCTTAGAGTCTGGTATCCGGTCTTCACTGTGACTCGACCAGATAGGAAAGTTTGGAGGTTTAGTGAAGCTGATTTCTCGAACTTATATTTGGAAGACTTGGAGTATATGTACTGTGAGATCCGAAACATGACCAACAGGAAAGATGGAGCTCTGGTTGCTCTTGATGCAATTAAAAGATATATGGGAAGTCATGTAAACTTGGCTATGGTTATTGATGTTCAGATGGGTCTTGAAGATAATCACAGAATCATCAATCTGAAGAGACCTGACCAAGACTTAGAAGATATTGATGCTTATCTAGTTTACATGATTCTTGAAAACCCAGAGTTCGGTGTCATATACTTTGCTGAGCATCAAGTGAAGAAGTTTATGAGATTCATCGAGCTAAACAAGTATTCAGATGGTACAATAAGACTGGTGAGACGGGCACTTGACTTGTAGAGGGTGAACAATGACAGGGCTGCGGAGTCGGAGAGAATGAGCTCTAAAGATATATATTTGTTGATCAATGCCATAAATCTGCTCGAGGAAAAACTGGAATGCTCTAAGGAGGTTGGAGAAACTCCTCGGACTTAGAAAGACAACATTTACAAGAGTTCGAACTTGAATCCAAAGGGGGAGAATGTTGGGTTCGAGTATGCGCGTTATTGTTGTATTTAAGTTCTCCATATTTTACATGGTTTGTAATAGTTTAGCTTTATACTTTCCTTAGTATAAATAGTAGTTTACTTTGTAATTGTCGTTAACAAGTCATTAGCAATTTCTGTAATCAGAGATTAGAGCTGTAATTTCTCTCTCAAGCAATCAAAGACATTTTGGTGATCCATTTTCTCTTCATCTTGTTCTTATCGTTCTTGAAGATCATAATCAGTTGTGTGTGAATTTGGACATTTCACTGTTCGACTGTTATTTGAACAAAAATTGATCAATTCACCATATTCTTTATGTTTTAATATAATTACTTTTAAAGAATTTGTTCTTGGGTGAATACGAACCTATTTTCTCATCATAATTAGGTTTATTTGATGAATTTTTGGGTACAATCGAACTTATTGGACTTTGACACTGTCTAATCCATGCTCGTTGCCCATGGCGTGAGCGATAAACAGGGGTTCATGGTGCTATCCACCTAAGGCATGAGAGATTTATAGCCAAATCTATGCTCATCACTCATCTCATGAGTACTTGTTCATCGTCTCTCATTGTGGATCTGTGTGCACTTAAAAAATTCTTTGCCTAAAATCAACTGTGCTTAATGAATAAAGATGATTTTTCATCAAGATCTGCATTGAAAAGCATCAACAACATTATTGTCAACATTTGAGGTTGATGATTAAATCCAGATTTGAAAAGATTTCAGAATTGTTTGATTGATTTTGGTAATTAATTGGACTAGTTAGAGTTTGAGTAATATGCAATCATTACTCTGGAGTTTCCTACAAGAGACTAGACCATTAAGTTCCTTCACTCATTCCTTTTGACCTGATCAATCAGAGTTCTTGAAGGTTTGAAATCAATGTTCTGGAAATTCTGGATTAATTAGATCTTTGAGTTTTCGCAATCATTCTTTTAACCAGATCAATTAGAGGTATGAAAGTCTACAATCAATGCTCTAAAGTTATGGTTGTAATCTAGAGTTTTGAGTCTTAACAATCATTCTTTTGAATGGGATTTTTGGATCTAATTTTGATTATTCAGTCTGCTGAAAGTTTAAAGGAAATCGCCTTATCTTTAATAGGTTGACTTGTTGTTCTTGAAGTCATGAACTTAATAATTTTCTTCTCTCTAAGTCTAAATGTCAAGGGTATTTGCTTTGGTTTTTGACGATGTTGTTGAAACCCATTGGATCAGGCTCTAAAGCTTAATGCTTATTCAACCCGTGGTTCATAGAAATATTCTTTGTCATAAGACTGTTTGCACTGAAATGTCATGAAACTCACACATTTACCTATCCTATAGTTGGATGAATTAGCTGCTTGTGTGGTGGTAATTCTGAGGTTCAAAGTTTGTGCTGAGTTTTCTGTAGATAAAGTTGCATTTTGTGAAATCGGTGGTGTTGCATTCATATTGGATCTTATCTTAAAGTTGAAACTGAAGAATAAGAGTTGCATTCAGCGGGGGAGTTGGAAAACTTTATCAATATCGGGCACTCCAAAGTTTTCTAAAAGAAAAAAAGGGGGAGAAGACTTGAAGGTTTCATGATGATGCTTGCTTTATAAAACTTTGGGAGGAGATTGTTAGAACCAAAATTGTCCTAAATAATCTTAGAGTTCTATTAAAGCAATTCAGACTAAGGATGGAAGATTCAGAGATCTGCACTACTGAATCAACTAAGTGTAGAAGAGCAACCAGAGCTCTTGTTCCAAACACCAAAGCTTCTAGACACTAAGTGTTCATAACTAGAGCTCCTCTGGATGACCAGAGCACCTATGGACACTAAGGTGGCGTTTGTTTTTTAAGAGGTTCTGAAGTCTGAAATCTGATTTCACTTCTGAATTTTAAGAGGTGGTACTAAAGTCTGAAATCTGAATCAGTCAGACTGTTTGTTTTTACGTCTGAAGTCTGAAATCTGAATCAGTCAAGTTTTGGATCTGATAGATTTGGATCGATCTGGGTCATGATTTTACGAGAATATGTGGATCGATCTGGGTCATGATTTTACGAGAATATGTGGATCGATATGGGTCGTGATTGATTTGGAGATCGAATGTCTTGCGAGATAGATTTGGAGGACTAAATTTGGAGGTAAGGATGGAGGGGAGAGTCTGGAGGGAGCGATTAAGAGGATTTAAGTGATTATGTTATCACTTTTTTTTCAGAGCAAATTAAGAGCTTTTCAGCTCTTATTTATATAAAAAAACAAACGGTCTGAAAAATAAAAACGTCAGATCGGTTCAGACTTAAGAGGCATTAAGTGGTTTTTTTCAAAAAACAAACAAGCCCTAAGTCCTTAGAAAAAGAGCCCCTCTGGCTGAACTATGCTCAGGATGCTAAGTGACAATACAACTAGAACCCCTCTATTTGAACTATACTCTGTAAGACTATATTTAGATCTCTGGAATCAAAGACTTTAGCGGTCTAAATGTCAAATATGAAGACAAAGTCTGAAGATGATTTAGTCCAAGAGGAGTTGGTCATAAAGTAGCCTGGAACCAAGAGCTCAGATACAGAGCTCGGATACAGAGCTCCAACACAGAGGGCATGAAGACCGAAGTCTTGCGTATAATAAGCCAAGTACTCGGATACAAAGCTCAACTCCCAAATATAGAGCCTCTAGGTCTCCTACTTAGCCCATCTGTGTGAAGGTTCCACAACTCATCTTACAAGCGTTCCAGTCTCTCTGACACATATTCAGAAATGGTTATCACAATTAAACACATGGAGGCAGTAGATCAGTTGACGTATTGATTTTGCAAAGATGCTATTTCTAGAAGATTCCTTTTTTGGAAACCCTATAAAAGGGTATTTCCTCTATAAGGAAATCACAACAACTTTAGAACAATTCACAAGAACAGATTCACATGAGAGTCGATTAGATCATTGAGAGAGTTTTGTAATTCCCTATTTCCACTCAATAAAAAAATGGTCCGGTTTTTTATCCATCGTCTTCTTAGATCCAAATTAGTTAACTTTTATCGATACGATCTATAAATCTACAGCAGATTAAAAAAATCTTTTATCAACAGTACTCATCCATGAAATTCTTCCTGTTCGACTGTTATTTTGACCAAAATTGATCGATTCACCGTATTCTTTGTTAGACCCCATAATCCATAAAGTGTAAAAGTAATGAAAAACAATAAATGATGAAGAACCAGAAGATCGATGAAGACTTCAAAACAAAATTGACCAAGTCTGGAGAACAGCTAGAGGGTCGATGAACAACCAGAGATGCGATGGAAAGAGCATATTCATCACCCTCTGGTCAACAACACTTAGAGTTTTTTTTCAGGAATTCAACCAGAAGCATACGATGAAGATATGAAGATAAGGTTGATTAATCATCCCATGAAAGACAGCTGGAGATGACAAGTCGACAAATGGATTTCAAGTTTAGCTTAATATTATAACTTATCAATAGTTTAGATAAGCATTATCTGTTAATAGAAGATTAGCTAAATAGTCTCATTAGATAGTTATCTTCTAATTAGCATACTAGTATAAATAGGTGATTAGACCTATTGTATTAAATGTCGCATTTACGTTTTTCTTATTAATAAAGTGAAACCTTTGACACTCAAGATTGCTCTTTGATGTTCATAATTTATTCTTGAGTGTTCATCACTTTGTTCATTAAAACACTATAATTTAGTTATTCTTAACTCGATTATTAGTGTTATTGAGAGATCTGGGATCAACAATTGGTATCAGAGCCAATTGATTGTTTTTCCAATCAAACGATCATCCAAAATTTCTCAATTTTTGTTTTTCTCTCTCTCACCAAAACGTAAAATCTCTCTTCTAAAAATTCTCAATGGCCAATTGGAATTCTGCGTATAGTGTTGGCTCCCTCACCAAGCCTTCAACTCTTCAACGAGAGAAATACCCACAATGGAATATAAGAATGGTGAACTTCTTGGAAGGAATGGACAGGAACCTCCTGCGATCTGTAATGGAGGGTCCTTACATTCCACAAACTCTTGTCCCAAGAGTCCCAGGAACAAACACCACAGCTGAAATTCCTGCCTACTACATGCCCAAGGATGAGAAGAATTGGGATGAAGACAACATAGAACGGGTAGAGACTGACAAGAAAGCCAAACGACTGATAATCATGGCCATACCCAACGAAATCTTCCAATCCCTCGATGCATGTTCCACAGCCAAGAAACTATGGGATGAACTGGCAAGCCAACTAGAAGGAGGGGCTAAAACAAAGAAAAATCGTAGAGCACAATGTCTCAACGAAAACACAAACTTCAAGGCCCTTCCTGATGAACCGATTCAGAAAACATACGATCGTTTCAACACATTGATTAATCAATGTCTCCGAAACGACATCTCCAGAACTAAGGAAGAAAACAATGTTTATTCCTAAAAAGTCTTGGCGATGAATAGACTCAGCTGTCTATGTCCCTTTAAGCAAATCAAGACCTAGACGACTGGTCACTTCATGATCTGTATGGAACGCTTGCAGCACAAGAGAACGACATTATGAAGAAGAAGGTATCCATCGGTGGACCTCTCGTTCTTGCTGCCGATGAAAAGGAAATATCAAGGACCCCTACCAGAGAACATAAGAAGAAAGGAAAGAAAGCACTGGTGGTAGAATCAGAATCTGAAGACGAAAGTTCTGAATCAGATGATGAAATTAAAGCCTTTGCCAAATCTCTGGCCTTGATTACAAAGTAGTTCCAGAAAAAGTTCATTAAGAAACCCTATGAACGAAAAGAATTCAAAAGGGAAAGGCACCAGTCATCCTATGAAAGGAAGCCATCTAAATTTCATTAGAGGGAAGATAGAAGAGATGGAAGAGAAGAAAGAGAAGAAAGAAGAGAAGACAAAAGAGACGAGAGAAAGAAGCAAGGATGGAAGGAAAAATGACCTCCGCTGCTTCAGGTGCGGAAAACTTGGTCATTTTTCCAAAGAATGCAGATGACGATTGGTAAAGGATGCTGACTATTACAAGAAAAATACAAGTATAATCCTAGAGAGCGAAGCCTGATGGCCGAGAAAGAAAACTGGGTGTCTGATTCTTCATTAGATGATGAAGACAAAGCACTCATCTGTCTGATGGCCACGTCCAATGTAGAATCTGTCTCCAACTCTGATGATCAGGTATGTGAGTCTACTTCCAATGAAACCAACTCTGCTCCATCTGAGCTAGAGTTAAGGGTTATAAAACTTTCAGAGGATTTCTTTAAATTAAAAGAGAAATTAAATTTTGAAAAATCTGAAAGAATAAAAGCGGAAAAAGAATCAAGTTTCTACAAAAGAGAGACTGACCTTCTAACCGAAGAAAAAGCGGAACTAGCTAAGGAAAAGACTCGCATCAGCACTCTTAAGAAATCAGAGGAAGATAAACTTCTGGAACTAAAAAAATGAATAACTAAGGACTTAGAAAAGGAAACTAAGGCCTTAAAAGAATTTGAGGCAGAGAGACTAAACTCAGTTGCTCTTAAAGATTTCTTTCAAAATGAACGGGAAATTCTTCACCAGAAGCTTCAAACCAATGAACTTCTGATGAAGAAGTACAAAGATGCCCAAGATGGTCAAATGGACACTCAAGGGATTGGATTCAATGAATTGGAATCTTTCATCGAATCAAAGAAATCCACCCTTGGATCCACTTTCAAACTTGGATGCGTTCAAAAACCCGACTTTACTCCAAAACCAAAAGCGAATTTTAAAAGAGTTAAAGTCGATGAAAAAACTGTCGTTTTGAGATAGGATTTTGAGAATGTGGTATACGAGAATAGTACAAGTAAGAATTCTGATGGAAAAAATGACACCTCTAAATCAAAGACCAATGGAAACCCTATGGTCAAACCAGAGTCTCTGATTGTCAATTCCACCCCATCAACAAGTACCGTTGATGAATAAGAGAATCCTAATGAGGAAACATCAGCTGATGAATCGATGAACCATCCAAGTAAAATTGAAAGTTCATCAAAGTCAGAATCRATGAAACCTCAAGCAGATCACTCTGAAGCATCAACCTCTGAACCCACATCTTCCACTTCAATCCATGCTAATTTTGATTTCGAGAAATCAGCAAGAGACT
>NW_020201103.1:9849-11137 GCF_001531365.2 Cynara cardunculus var. scolymus | reverse complement strand
TCATTGGGTCTCTGGTATCCAAAGAACTCTGGCTTTGATCTAATAGCCTACACAGATGCAGATCATGCAGGTTGCAAACTTGATGGAAAGAGCACGTCTGGAAGCTGTCAACTCTTGTGGACAAGCTGGTAAGTTGGACATCCAGAAAACAAAATTGTGTCTCAACATCCACAGAAGAAGCAGAGTATGTTGCTGCTGCTAGTTGTTGTTCACAAGTTCTCTGGATGAAGACTCAACTTAAGGATTATGGATTCCATTATGACAAAGTTCCCATCCTCTTGGACTCCATCGCATTATTTCTATGTAACCAGAGCCTCTGGTTCTAAAGATCAGAGCCTCTGGTTTCCATGTCCTTTGCAACCAGAGACCTCTGGTTTCCAAATAAGACTTGACACGCCATATTCCCCTTTCATTCATCTTTCTTGTCATCTCTAAGGCAACCAGAACCTGTGGTTCTAAAGACCAAAGCCTCTAGATTCATACTCTTTGTAACCAGAGCCCCTCTAGACCCAAAGAGTTCCCCCTTCCTTCTCTCACTCATGCACTTAACCATTTGTTCATACTTCATTTCATGGCCTTTGGAACCAGAGCCTCTGGATTCAAAGCCTTTGGAACCAGAGCCCCTCTGGATACACTTAACCATTTTCTCATACATCTTTTTCCTTGCCTTTGCAACCAGAGCCACTGGTTCTAAAGACCAGAGCCTTTGGATTCATTGCTTTCGCAACCAGAGCCTCTGGTTCTAAAGACCAGAGCTTCTGGATTCATTGTCTTTGGAACCAGAGCCCTCTGGTCTCAAAGGCCCATTCATATGCATATCCATTTGCATACTTTGCCATATTTCATACATCTTTCCATCATCCTTCACAACCAGAGCCTCTGGTTGTATAGACCAGCAGCTTTTGTGACTAAAAACTATACAACATGGGTTTTTAGAAGACCTAAACTTCGTAATTTATATTAATCTTACAATTAGATGGACTTTTTTAAATTGTTTTTGGATCAATACTTAACGAGATATTATTTGGAATAACTTCTTATTTCAAATAATCCATACGTCATCCTCACACGCGCTTGACACCATATACAGCCTGTTTCCCATAAACCCTTTCAAATTTCCCTTCCCTAACCCCGCCTTGACACGTGTCCTCCAGCATTAATGGCATGTACAATCAAGAAGGCTCACGATCTCCAAATCAAATCGTCTATTACCCAACCGCCTCTACTTTTTCATGATTATTTCAATATAATAATCAAGAAACCGTTTCTCATTCCCACCCCCCACCTC
>NW_020201103.1:0-9824 GCF_001531365.2 Cynara cardunculus var. scolymus | reverse complement strand
CCACACCCCACCCCCCACCTCCTCCCCACCTATAAATACCTTTCTTCTACCTCCATTTCCTCTTTACGCTTCCTTAAACCTGCAAATAGCATTTGACGAACGATTCTACCTGCAACTTCCTAAGCAATGGCCTCCTCTGCCTCCCATGAGTCAAACAACAACGACAGTTGCATTTAATCCACCAATGTCGATAGCCGCACAATCGTTTTCCTTCCAATGAAGCCCAACAACCACGCCATAGAACTGAGAAACACCCTGTTCGATGATAGGTTTGCCGTCATTATCGAGTTCTTCAAGAACTGCATTCTACTCCCGGCACTGACCATCGCTAACACCGGCATACCACTAAAGTACGTCCAATATTACTGGCAGACCTGTGAATTCCACCCCGACAGCCATGGAATAATGGGGGACATGGATGCCCCAAACGACATGATCTGCTCGCTCAAAATTTCGTGGGCTAAAATATCTTGAGATTTGTGCATTCCCACTCGTCGGGAGCTTGGCATTGACGAATATGACGAACCACCCACCACCTCCGACATACTAGTCTTCATTAAGACGCTAGGTTACAATCGTGACCTATGCAATGCCTTCGACTTCAAACGACAATTCCTATCGCCAATGTGAAACATGTTCTTCTCAATCTTGAACAGGGCTCTCACATGCAAGCTAGGGTCATTGGACCAAGGGAACATAAATATAATGACGATCATGTACGGGCTGTTCTTCAACCTCAACCTTGACTACGCTTTTCTCATATACAATGAGATCCACGGCGGTAGTCAAGAAATGCAAGCTCCAGGCCACCGGCAAGCCCTTATCTGCTGTTCTATTTCCTTGTTTCCTATCCCTCTTCATAGGGGACGCAATGAGGAAACATGGTCTACCGGGTGAAGAACCATTCACTCCCATCTTCAAGATGTATGACCATCGACCCACCCTATCGAAGGAGGGTTACACCATCAACCGGCCACTCTCAAGGGCCATGCTCAGTGTCATTCCAGAGACATCTGAGATCCGCCGAACCTATGAACGCTCTCTGCTGTCCCAGGAACCAAGGACAGCTACCCCAGAGCGAATAGAGCCGTCCCCAGAATCAAGCGAGGGAGCACAAGAAGCATCTTCATCGGATAATGAAAATGATGATGATGATGATGACATTCATCGTGCCTCTCCCGGCCCTACTCAAACAATTCCCCCACCCACTTCCCAAAGGACAACCACAACATCTACCATTGGCGATCAAAGCCAAAGGGGTATTGAACAAGGACGACCCAGTCCACCCTACACAAGCCAGCCATCCAGAGGCCATTCTTCGGGCCTCTAGAGATGAATCAGCTGAGGAAACCCACATTCCATCACCCCTCTCTAGAAATAAGAGCCCCTTCGCCTCAAGGCTCGACACAACCTATCACACACACAGAAGCATGTGTTGCTTCTGACATTGATACACCCCAAGATCGTTCAGAGCGATCTCCCTTTCCTGCATACCCCCCTTCGATATTTGATCTACCGAAGGGGACACACATTCGCTTCACTTACTCGGTCTCTGAAGCCGAGGAAGAGGAAGATGATGCAACAACATCACGAAATAGCTCCTCACTTGAGGGCTATCAAGGACATGATGGAAGTCCTTCACGGCCTATATTTTCACAAGGCAATGAAGGCGCCTCAGGAGCAGAGGCTCAACCTGTAGCATCCGTTGCTGCAGGGGTTACCCCCACAGCCGACCTGGTCACAAAGGCCGAGTTCCAAGCCTTTGTGGACTCAGTTCAGCAGTCCTTGGAAGACCTTAAACTCATAATCCAAGGGATTGTTGACAACCCACCTTCAACCGATAACACCACCCTTCAACAATCCCATGCCATCCTTTAACGACGCCTCTCCCAACTTGAAACCTAAACCCGAGACAATACAACACGTCTCCAAATGCTCCAGCAAACTATCACCCAACACCACAACACGGCCTCCTCCCTTGCCACCCAAAGAAACCAAATCCTCATTTACTCCATCGCCACCCTCACGGCCCAGGCAACTGAGGCCGATGAGAACCTTACCTACATAACCAACCAGCTAAACACCATCCTCCAGAACCTTAACACCCTACCAACCACCATCATCTCCCAAATTCCTCAACAAGCCCCACCTTTAACCACTTCATCAATCAATAAAACCCTAGCCTCTCTCACCCACCAAATGGCCACCATACAAACCACCCTAACCCAACTCCCCGCCACAATACTAGCCCGCATCCCCCAGCCTACTCCACCCCCACCTCCCTCTACAAGCCCATCCTTTGATGCAACCTTCTCCTCCTTCACTACAGAGGTGAGAAATCTCATCGCCAACCTACCCATTCCTCCATCCACATCCACAACCACCTCCGTGCCATCACAAGCATCATCATCAGGCACGGAATATGCTACAAGAGCCGATCTCAGGGCTCTATCCAAGGCACTTATCTCCTCTTTCAACGAGATAAGTGCCAAGTTCTTTCATCGAGTGGCTCAACCGACCAAGGCTCTCACCTAGAGCCTTGCTGACCAACAAAGGTCCACCGCCTCTCTCCTTCACACGATAGAGGAGAGCCAAAGACACCAAGCCCTGAAGGTGTATCTTGCGTCCTTCAGGATAGAGAAAAAGAAGAAAAGGAGCAGAGCTTCATGCTCCAGCAGCCGCCCACAAAACAGGCCATGCCATGAGGACCCAGACCTCGATGATCAAGGTCTTGGACCTCATGAGGGGGAGAACCAGGCTGCGGCTGTTCAACCGACGGAGTCCGCTGCACCATTACCACAACCCCAAACACAACAACAATCCCCTTCAACCCAAGCAAGGGAACCAGAGGCTCAACCCTCTGAAGATGTATAATATGTACATGTTCCTCTTGCAGCCTCCCCTGAACCCATCATGTTGAGTTCCTCAACCGATGAAAATCCAACCACCCAACCAACAGAAACCAACCCACCTTTTACTCTATCACCCACACCAAACCTACCATTAACCCTATTACCAACCCCTCGTGATACACAACCTTTAATCACCTAACCCGATGAACCTGAGCCAACCCAAGAAACCATCCTCTTGCCAACCGATACACACCCCCCAACCGATACACAACCCACTACCCATACACAACCCCCAATTGATACACAAACCACCACCCAAACATAACCCATAAACCAAACTCAACCCCCAATTAAACCAACCATGGTGCAAGCAGACATTCCCTCTTCATCAAGGCACCCTCTGTAGAGCCTAGTTGATGAAATAGTCCAGAACATGGAGTCGTTGAGGAGACGTCCAGAGCTACCACCCAGGGAACCCATAATGATGGAAAATATCCATCAATACTTGTATCACGACGGTGATGAAGGTTTGACTCTCAATCCTCCGGTTCTATCGCTAGAATCCATGGACCTCCTACACCATAGGTTTATTAGACAGACCACCCAAGCACCACAGGCTGTCTTCTCAAACGATGGGATAAGGAGGGTAATGGATATAAAAATGAGGACCTTCGCCAATAGAGCAATAAGATTCATCGAGTACATGGTGGAAATAGCTCACGGTCAGGTCAGCATCTTCAACGACAATGACTTGATCAATCTCAACCCCTACGACTTGATCGAACTTTACGCGTACATGGCTCAGCGACAGGATCATGGCATCAGATTTGGGATGGCAAATAGGACTGTTGTAAAGATAATGGAGACCCTGGTGAAGCATCGAGCCAAGAGTGATTTTCAAATTGCTCTTCAATTAGGCATCGAAAGACTCTCCTGCGCTCCACCAAATGAAGACTTCCTTGGCCTGCAGGAGAAAAGATCTGCCTCTGTCTTAGCTCAACCCGAGCTTGGACTTGTCTTCAAGAATGAGTTTGGGGTAAAGAAATTCTTCAGATTGACTGAATCCTTCAAGTATTCAACCGATACACTTGAGTGGTTTTAGAAGGTCATCAGAGAAAGACTTGGTAGATTTTATGTGCCAAGAGAAGATGGGAATCAACTTATTCATGAGATATCAACAGTCATCGGCTATCGAAGACTGCTTCTGCGCTTCTGGGATATATCTCAAGGTAGATCATGATGAGTTCTAAATTTTTTCCTTAAATGATGTCTTTTGTTTCCAGTACTGTAAGAATTCATCATCCAATGGAAATTTGGAATTTGATGTTTTTCTTTAGATTAGTCTATGTTCTTCAATTCTGTTCATAGATTAGTTTATGTTCTTTCATTACTTAGGGGGATATTGTTAGACCCCATAATCCATAAAGTGTAAAAGTAATGAAAAACAATAAGTGATGAAGAACCAGAAGATCGATGAAGACTTCAAGACAGAATTGACCAAGTCTAGAGAACAACTAGAGGGTCGATGAACAACCAGAAATGCGAAGGAAAGAGCATCTTCCTCACCCCTTTGGTCAACAACACTTAGAGTTTTCTTCAGCAATTCAACCAGAGGCATACGATGAAGATATGAAGATAAGGTTGATTCATCATCCCATGAAAGACAGCTGGAGATGACAAGTCGACAGATGGATTTCAAGTTTATCTTAATATTATAGCTTGTCAATAGTTTAGATAAACATTATCTGTTAATAGAAGATTAGCTAAATAGTCTTACTAGATAGTTATCTTCTAATTAGCTTACTAGTATAAATAGGTGATTAGGCCTATTGTATTAAATGTCGCTTTTACGTTTTTCTTACTAATAAAGTGAAACCTTTGACACTCAAGATTGTTTTTTGATGTATTCTTGAGTGTTCATCACTTTGTTCATTAAAACACTATAATTTGGTTATTCTTAACTCGATTATTAGTGTTATTGAGAGATCTGGGATCAACATTCTTTATGTTTTAATCGAATTCCTTTTAAAGGATTTGTTCTTGGGTGAATATAAACCGATTTTGTCATCAGAATTAGGTTTATTTGATGAATTTTTGGGTACAGTCGAACTTATTGGACTTTGACACTGCCAGATCTATGCTCGTCACCAAAGGCGTGAGCGATAAACAGGAGTTCATGGTGCTCTCTACCTAAGGCATGGGCGATTTATTGCCAAATCTATGTTGGTCGCCATCTCATGAGTACTTGTTCATCATCTCTCATTATGAATATGTGTGCGCTTAAAGAATTATTTGCCTAAAATCAAATGTGCTTAATGAATAAAAATGATTTTTCATCAAGATCTTCCTTGAGAAGCATCAATAGCATTATTGTCAATATTTGAGGTTAATGACTAAAGCTGGATTTGAAAAGATTTCAGAACTGTTTGATTGATTTTGGTATTTAATTGCACTAGTCAGAGTTTGAGTATTTGCAATCGTTACTTTGGTGTTTTCTAAAAGAGTCTAGACAATTGAGTACATTCATCCATTTTCTTTGATTCAATCAGAGGTTTTGAAGGGTTGCAATCGATCTTCTAGAAGTTCTAAATTAATTAGATCTTTGATTGTTCTCAGCCATTCTTCTAACCTGATCAATTGGAGGTTTGAAAGTATACAATCACTGCTCAAAAGTTATGGTTGTGATCTAGAGTTCTGAGTGCTAATAATCACTCTTCTGGATGGGATTTATGGATCTGATTTTGATTATTTAGTCTACTAAAAGTTTAAAAGAAATCGTCTTATCTTTTTTGGTTGACTTTTTCTTCTTGAAGTCATGAGCTTAATGATGTTTCTTCTCTCCGGTTCTCAATCTCAAGGGTGTTTGCTTTGGTTATTGAAGCTGATGTTAAAACCCACTGGATCAGGCTCTTAGGCTGAATGCTTATTCAACTTGTGGTTCATAGAAAGATTTTCTGTCATAAGACTGTTTGCACTAAAATGTCACAAAACTCACACATTTACCTATCCCATAGTTGGATGAATTAGCTGCTTGTGGGGTCACCTGATAATTCTGTGGTTCAAAGTTTGTATTGAGTTCTCTACAGATAAAGTTGCATTTTGTGCAATCGATGGTGCTGCATTCCTATTGGATCTTATCTTAAAGTTAAAACTGAAGAATAAGAGTTGCATTTAGGAGGGGGGGGGAAGACTTCATCAATACTAGATACACCAAAGTTTTCTAGAAGAATGTATAGCGAAGAAGACCTGGAGGTTTCATGATGATGATGCTTGCTTTATANGTTGGATGAATTAGCTGCTTGTGGGGTCACCTGATAATTCTGTGGTTCAAAGTTTGTATTGAGTTCTCTACAGATAAAGTTGCATTTTGTGCAATTGGTAGTGCTACATTTACATTGGATCTTATCTTAAAGTTGAAACTGAAGAATAAGAGTTGTGGGGGGGGAGCTTGAAGACTTCATCAATACTAGATACACCAAAGTTTTCTAGAAGAATGTATAGCGAAGAAGACCTGGAGGTTTCATGATGATGATGCTTGCTTTATAAAACGTTGGGGGAAGATTGTTAGGATCAAAATTGTCCTAAATAATCTGAAAGTTTTATTAAAACATTTATGGCTAAAGATGTAAGATTCATAGATCTGCACTACTAAATCTAGAAATTCTGGAAGAGAAACTACAGCCTCTGGTTCCAAAGACCAGATCTTCTGGACAATAAGTGTTTAGAACCAGAGCTCCTCTGGGTGAACAGAGCACCTCTAGACACTAAGTCATTTGGCTATGGACACAAAGTCTTTAGGACCAGAGTCCCTCTGGCTGAACTATGCTCTGGACGCTAATTTTCAATAGACGTAGAGCCCCTTTGGTTGAATTATGCTATGAAATACTATCTTCAAATCTCTAGAATCAAAGACTTCAGTGCTCTAAGTGTCAATTATGAAGACGAAGTTTGAAGATGATTCTGTCCAGAAGGAGTTAGTCATAAAGCTTCCTAGAACCAAGAGCTCGGATACAAAGCTCGGACACATAAGGCATGAAGACAAAGACTTGCATACAAATAGCCAAGTACTCGAATACAGAGCTCAACTCTCAGATACAGAGTCCCTACAGAGTATACGCATGACCTCTGGGTCTTTTTGTAACACCTGTATTTTTATGGGTCTTTCAAAAAGAGTATATTATATATATATATATATATATGTATATATATGTGTGTGTGTATTTTTTTTTGTGTCTGACATGTGTGTTTGGAGTGTGTAGGAGGAAAAGGGGGGGTGGGTAGCTACTACCTTTCCTCTAGATGTGTACCCTCTTTTCCTTGGTAATGATTCCTTCTTTGACTTTTTGGTCCTTACCCATTGTTTTTCTTTGATGGTAGGAAATTGGAGTGGGTAAGGGGGGGGCTTTGCTGGTTTAAAAAAAAGAATATATATATATATATAAGGGGGGGTCTACGGCCTTGCAACCCTACCTTGTCCCATCCCCTAAAACAATGTAAATAAAAGAAAAAGGGAGAAGGGTCAGACCTTATTATCATTGCCATCTTCGAGAAAGGAAAAAGAAAGGAAAAAGAAAGGAAAGAAGGAAGTCAAGAAAGAAGGAAGAAGAAGAAAGAAGGGGGAAGAAAGAAGAGGGAAGCAACAAGCTCCTGTTGGGCAAAGCTAGTAGTCGGGATCGAAGCTACTGTTTGCTGGTGCACCAGTTCGGGAAAGCAGGCTCGTTTGGCCTGCAGGTTGCTGCTGTATCAGACGGAAACAAAACAGCCCTTACCGGCTGTTTGGCGAGTGCAGTAGGCAGAAAATGAAGCTGTTATTGACGCGGACGGTAAGAACAATATCGACACAGCAGTAGCTGCTGTTTGCTACTGTAACAGTCGAGATAACATACTCGTTTGGCCTGCTGTTTACTGCAGTACCAGGCAGAAATCAAAGCAGCCTTAGCCTGCTGTTTGTCGTGTGAAACAGAAGGAAAACACAGCAGCCGTAGCTGCTGTTTGTCGCGTGCAGCCGAAGGAAAACGCAACAGCCGTAGTTGCTGTTTGTCGCGTGAAACCGAAGGAAAACATAGCAGCCGTAGCTGCTGTTTGTCGTGTGCAGCCGAAGGAAAACACAGCAGCCGTAGCTGTTGTTTGTCGCGTGAAACCGAGGGAAAACACAGTAGCCATAGCTGCTGTTTGTCCCTTGCAGCCGAAGGGAAACGCAGCAGCCGTAGCTACTGTTTGACGCAAGTATCGGGGAAAAACAGTAGGCTGCTGTTGGTTTGCACAGGAGTCAGAGAAGCATGCAGCAAGCTACCGTTCGGTTGCAACAGCAACTGCTGTTTGGCGCGTGCATCAAGTGAAATCGAAGCAGCAAGGCTGCTGTTTTAAGACGCAACAAGCGGCTGATCCGAGGACTGCCAACTGTGGTTTCGGGCGCATGTCTAGAACTTTGTTCGGGAACGTCTATAACTCCTGTTTTGAGGCTTTTGCTTCGCTACCTTTTAGATTCAGAGATTTTGGGATTTCTCCCAAATCCTCCAAGGTGAGTTCATCTTGATCATTTCTAGGAAACTTTATACTAATGAAGTATTTTTCTTACCTTACGCCTAAATTCCATGTACTTTCTTGTTAGATGAAATGAAGCCTTATTGGTCTAAAGAGTGAGCTTGAGTAATCCCATTTATAATGATTCGTTGAGTTTGGGTAAATGGTCTTGATCACTCGGTAAATTACTCATTTCAAAGTGTTGTTGACCATTAAATTCTAAACCCACACGTTCTTAGTTTGGAGTTCTTTATGGTAAAATGGGCACATTTCGTTTGAGTCATGGCACATGCAAAAATCTTTTCGATAAATGAGTGCTAATAGGCTTATGGTACCGTATTCAAGTTTAGCACTATAAGGTGTTGAGTTTACAGGAATGAATGTCATTTTATTTATATTCGTGGGAATGATGGTGTAAGTTGGTGATAGGCATTGCGACAATTATGTAATCACCAAATCATCCTCTCACTTTCACTCGGTAATAGGCATTGTGATTATTGTGTAATTACCGAGGTAAAGAGCTTAAGATCACGGCCGACTACATGACTGGTTTAGGTTGATGTCGATGGTATTAAACCTGTAAGTGATGCTTTATAACATTGATTTATGACTTACTTTGTATAACAACCCTCATATTCCAAAATATATAATTCACATCATCATTCTTATAATACTAAAAATAGTATTATTACAAAACATGAACTATCAAAATGTATTTTTAATACATATGCATAACAAGCTATTATCATCAATTAGACTTTTCCCTTGCCTTTATCTTTCAGAGCAAGCTGTCCTGCAAAACAGGTTAATCCAGCATCTGAGCGTTAGACCAAAAGGTCTAGTGAGTGTATAATCTCATACAACAATATATATTCCAAACATTCAGTTTAGAATCAAACCTGTTCTGAAACATAAGTATATTTATGTTTCTCGCGGATTACACTGCCATCTCATTCTCTTATCTCTTTAACACTCGCGATAACACCGCCCATTATACCACTCTCGCGGTTACACCGCCCATATCACTCTCGCAGTTACACCGCCATCTTACTCGCAGTTTACACTGCTCATATCACTCTCGCGGTTACACCACCATCTCACACGCAGATTACACTGCTCATAATACTCTCGCGGTTACACCGCCATCTCACACGCATATTACACTGCTCATAATACTCTTGCGGTTACACCGCCATCTCACATGCAAATTACACTGCTCATATTACTCTTGCGGTTACACCGCCATTATATTTCAAAAATATTTCCAAAACATTCTCTTATCTTCCGGATTAGAAGTCCGGTCAAACCTACCCGGATTAGAAGTCCGGTCAAACCCTGAAAATAAACTAACTCTTTGTCCGGTTTAGAAATCCGGTCAAACACTTTAAAAAATATAACATTCTTGTCCGGTTTACAAATCCGGACACCACTTCACTTCCTTTGTCATCC
>NW_020201102.1:63343-80617 GCF_001531365.2 Cynara cardunculus var. scolymus | reverse complement strand
GCATTTAATGCAATGGGTATAAATAGATGTGTTTTATCTCCATGTAGAGATACTCCTTACCTCTACCCTAACTTACTTATGCTTAAGTAAAAGAACACACACATCTAAGAACAAATACACTCATCTTCAAGAGCAAGTTAGAATCTCTTTGTTGTATTCTAAACAGTTCTTTCCCAGATAGAACTTACTTTCCTCTAAGTCTTTRACATTTTGTAGACCCTAACGGGACCAACAAATGGTATCAGAACAATGTTTTATCTTCTCTAGTTGTTTAGTTGTTTTTTGCATTATATTATCTCCTTCTTTAGATAATCTTACTGCTTTTAAAATGGCTTTACAAAACACAAACACACAATTTCAAGACACTGGATCTCTTGCCAAACCTCCCCGATTCATCCGAGACAACTTTAGTCTTTGGAAAAATCGGATGTCCCTCTTTCTGGAAGGTGTGGATCATGAAATTCCACACTACATAGAAAATGGACCATATCTGAACGAAAGATTCCAAAGCCCCCTCGTCAATTGAGTGGTGAAGACAAGAAGAAAATAGCTATAGACACTTGTGCTATGTCTATAATAGCTATGTCTCTTCCTTATGAGGTTTATCACTCTATGATGAAACTCAGAACCTCCAAATCTATGTGTTCAACATAAAGGAACCTATTAGGTTCAAGAATCAAGGAATATTAATTTAGTAAGGCAGTATGAAAGCTTTCTCCATGGAAAGACTGAGACGCTGTCTGAAGTACATCAACGCTTTAATTGTCTTCTTATTGATCTTAGGACTATAGGCAGGGAATATTCTAATTTTGAAACTCTAACTAAGTTTCTAGAATGTCTTCCTGAATCTTGGGACATTTATTCCATGTGTCTCAAGATGTCCAATGACATGTCCTCTCTTTCTCTTTCTACTCTTTACAGGATCTTGCTTAATCATGAGCAATCTTGTCTGCTGAAAAGGAATCTGATCAAGGATTCCAAATAAATGAAGAGCTATCCGTTAGCTCTGATTTATGAAGAAGCTTCAGCTGAAACCCCTTCGTCTTCTTTTTCTTCWTCTCTTCCTCATGTTGTTATTACAGAGTTAGATTCTACTAACTCTGAGGATGTATCACAATCTGATCTTGCAGATTTTGATGAATCACTGACGTTATTGACTAAATCTTTTAGGATATTCGCCAACAAAAGCAACTTCCTTAGATCTCCCTCGCTGACCTTGAAGGAAAAGCCAAAGTCTGATAAAATAGACAAGGCTTCAGCGATCAGCTACAACTGTCACCACACATGTCACTTTGCTGGTGAATTGTAAATCCAAGAAGACTGCGACGCCATCTTCAAAAACCCCATCCTCCTTTAGGTCCAGGGATAATAAATACCTGAAGCTGAAGGAGAAGTACAAGAAGATGAAAAACCGCCAGCGAAAGGCCAAGGGTCTTGTCGCTGAAGGCACGATTGGGCTGATTCATCTGATGAGAAAGATGCGGCCTATCTCTGCTTAATGGCCAAGGATGTCAAAGAAGATGCTTCAGAGACATCTACTTCAAATGATCCCTCATCCTCTTCTCCTGCTCATGTATGTATCCTGAATGAACCCTCTTCTTCTTCTTCTTCTTCTAGCCATTCTGCACTAGACACACTGACGATGGACCTTTACAATGCCCTTAATGGAAAGTCTAAAGCAGAAAGGCTTAATCTTGATCATCAAGAACAGTTGAAGATTTGCCATTCTAAGATCAAGGAGCTGACCAAAKATTAAGAAAACCTCAAGGATCAGGTCATTGTAAACCAAGCCATCAATGTTGAACACAAACAGGCTATCGTTGAGCGTGAGCGAGCAWTCGCTGAACTCAAGGCTGAGAAGGCTACCATTAAAGGATGGTGCAAAACCTCTGTGAAAGCCTCTGAAATCATTAACGCTTACATCATGGCCAAGATAAAGACTGGACTAGGATTTTTCTATGATCAGGAAGAATATGTCACTRACAGGTCCATCCTCAAGTTTGGTACTTTTGTCTCTTCCATTTCTGACATTTCTTCCTCTCAGTCTTCTTTAACTGAGAGTCATCTTGATGGAACTCCTTCGAGTTCAAGTTGCAAAGACTAGGGTATATCCATTGTCGTAGTACTTCTTCCCAATAAGTCTAACAAGTCTAGTAGATCTAAATCTATTCCTTCAGCTTGTAAACCTTCTTCTTCAGGGACTAAGAAATCTGAACCCTCTTAGAAGTCTAAGTCTTACCTTAAGGTGAATGCTTCACCTAAGGACTCTAAAACCTCAAAAGTTCCTCCAAGAACTAATGAGAAGGGAATCCTTGAAGCTGGTTCCTCTTCTAATCTGATACTTCCTGGCCCTAAAGCTAACTTCAGCTATAGGAAGTGTAAACACTGTGGTGAAAATACACATATTRCTAGTAAGTGTCCTTCTGCCGTCAAGGCTGGTCCACCAGCTAAGGGCAAGAAAGTAGCTAAGTCTGAGATATCAACAAAAGCGAAATCCTCCACAAAGGCTGCAAAAGCAACCAAAGTGAAGAAAATCACTGGAGCCTTCTCTTCAGGCTTAGTGAAGACAACAAATATAGCTAAGCCTTCAGCATCAAATGTTGTAGTTCCAACCACTAGAGCCTCTTCATCAGGCTCAATGAAGATATCCACTGACCCTATCTCACTAGCGTCAGAGGTTGTTCCCCTTTCCACTAAAACCTCTCCAGGTTCAGTGATGCCGTCTGCTGATGCTAGTTCTTCAACATCAGTGGATGAATACTCTAACAATGCTGGACCCAAATAGATGGGTACCAAAAGCATTTTTAAACTATTCTCTTGTACAAGATGTCAAGGGCATATGGTATCTAGATAGTGGATGCTCAAGGCACATGACCGGAGACAAATCCCTTCTTATCAACTACAAGGAAGAAAGAAGACCTTCTGTGACCTTTGGAGGTAATGAGAAAAAATATATACCAAAGGTTTTGGTATTTTAACCAATGGTGCAACCACATTCAAATGAGTTGCATACGTTGAAGGACTGAAGCACAACCTCCTCAGCATCAGTGAGTTGTGTGACAAAGACTGGACGGTGAAATTATCCAAGAATTCATGCTATGTCTACGACATAGATGATAACGTTGCCTTGACCGGTTCTAACCTAGAGAATGATATCATCAATATAAATTCTTCTGTCACTGAGAACAACTATTTCTTCTCTAAAGCCTCGTCTGACATCAACTGGCTATGGTACAAACAACTTTCTCATCTTAACTTCAAGACACTCAGTGAGTTGTCTAGAAATGATCTTGTCACTGGTCTTCCTCAACACTCCTTTGCAAAGGAATCTCTTTGCTCAACGTGTAAGAAAGGAAAACAAAGAAGAGCTAGCTTTAAATCGAAGCAAATCTCTTGAGTGACTGCGCCTCTTCAGCTACTGCACATGGATCTCTTTGGTCCAGTCAATGTGCCATCTATCACTAGAAAGAAGTATACACTCGTCATTATTGATGAGTATTCTAGGTACACATGTGTCTTCTTTTTTAGATCCAAAAGTAAAGCACCTGAAGACATTATATCGTTCTTAAAAAAAATAGAAGTACTTAACAACATTAAAGTACGATCTATTAGAAGTGATGATGGTACTGAATTCAAAAATAGTACTATGGATAACTTCTTTGAGGACAGAGGAATTCCTCAAAACTTTTCTTCAGTGAGAACTCCTCAGCAAAATGGGTCGTTGAAAGGAGAAATCGAACAATATAGAGGTTGCTCGATCAATGCTCAGCGAGTCCCATCTCCTTACTCATTTATGGGCTGAAGCTGTCAACACCTCTTGTTTCACTCAAAATCGGTCGCTAATCATCAAGAGGTCAAGAAGACAGCTTATGAACTTTTCCATGGAAGAAAGCCTTCTATTAGCTTTCTACATATCTTTGGTTGCACGTGTTATATTCTCAACAACCGTGATCAACTACGAAAGTTCAATCTCAAAGCTGATGAAGGAATATTTCTTGGATATTCTTCAGTATTCAAAGCCTTTAGAGTATTCAACAAACGAAGACAGATGATAGAAGAAACTATCCATGTCCCTTTTGATGAATCTCAGTCACCTAATTCCAAACCCATCTTGAATAATGATGATGAATTAGAAAACTGGATGTTCTCTCACTATGGACATCCTGAAGCTTTTTTCAGTGTTCCTCTCAATACTGAAGCCCTTGAAGGTGAAGATGATCCATTAATCATTCCAGTCACAGCTAGTCACACCAACGTATCTTCTTCAGAGATCGTTGATATGCCCATTAGCTATGTTCCTCCTTCTACTAATCAATTAGTGAATGAAATGCCTTCAGCATCTGAACCTCTTTCTGTCACTGAATCTGAGGCTCCTTTAGCAATTGTACCAATCGCTAAAGACACTGCAGCTGAAGCCTCATCCTCTATTCCAGAAATTATCTACTCGGTTGATAATCCTCTACCATCTCAGCTTTGGAGGTATCTTAAATTCTTGGTGATCCAGATGCAGGTATTCAGACTCGTCGGGGTCTAGGTAATATATGTCTCTTTGTCAACTTTCTTTCTCCAGCTGAACCCAAGAAAATCAATGATGCTATCTCAGACCCTAGATGGGTCATTGCCATGCAAGAGGAGCTCATTGAGTTTGATAGGAACAAAGTCTGGTACCTTGTCCCATGTCCATCTGACAAAACAGTGAGAGGCACCAAGTGGGTCTATCACAACAAGTTGGATGAAGAATGTGTGGTAACCCGTAACAAGGCTCGACTTGCTGCTCAGGGTTATATACAAAAAAAGGAATCGACTATGATGAAACCTTCGCACCAATGGCTAGACTCGAAGCAATTCGACTCTTTCTAGCCTTTGCTGCCCAAAGAGACTTTAAAGTCTACCAAATGGATATAAAGAGTGCTTTTCTTAATGGAAAACTTTAAGAGGAATTTTATGTGGAACAACTTCCAGGGTTTCTTGGCCCTAAGTATCCAAATCATGTCTATCGTTTGGATAAAGCTATTTATAGGTTAAAATAGGCTCCCCATTCCTGGTATGATACCCTTTCCTCATTTCTCATCTCTGAGAAATTTGTTCATGGAAAGATTGACCAGACCTTATTTCTTAGGAAAGTTAAAGGTCATATCATTCTAGTCCAAATTTATGTCAATGATATTATATTTGGTTTCACTAATCCCTCTTTGTGTTTTTGACTCACTGATCGCATGAAGAAAGAATACCAGATGAGCATGATGGGAGAACTAACCTTCTTTTTAGGTCTCCAGATCAAACAATCAGATAAATGTATCTTTATCAGTCAAAGTAAGTATGTTTGTGACATGTTGAAGAAGTTTGATCTATCCAATAGTTTATCTATGAAGACTCCAATGGCTCCTCCACTCTCTCTCAACAAGGATCCAAATGGAAAGCCTGTAAACGTAACCGTTTATAGAGGAATGATCGGCTCCATGCTGTATCTCACAGCTAGTCGACCAAATATCATGTATTCTACTTGCTTATGTGCACGATATCAATCTGAACCTAAGGAATCCCATCTGATCGCTGAAAAACACATATTCAGATACATGAAGGGAACTCTTAACTTGGGTCTCTTGTACCCTAAGGGTTCAGATTTTGACCTAATAGGTTATTCGGATAGTGATTTTGGAGGTTGCAAGATTGATAGGAAAAGCACCACTGGAGGCTGTCAACTTCTAGGTGGAAAGTTGGTGAGCTGGACAAGTAAGAAGAAAAATTCAGTGTCCACATCAACGGCTGAAGCTGAATATGTAGCCGTTGGTAGTTGTTGTGCGTAAATTCTTTGGATGAAAAACCAGTTGATGGACTACGATCTTCAGTTCTCAAAGGTTCCTATCTATTGTGATAGCGCCAGTGCTATTGCAATTGCAAACAACCCTGTACTTCACTCCAAGACCAAACATATAGAGATCCGATATCATTTTATCAAAGATCATGTTATGAATGGTGACATTGAACTTCATTTCGTTCCAACAGATTATCAGCTCGCTGACCTTTTCACCAGGCCTCTTGATGAGACAAGATTTAACATCTTGATCAGCGAACTGGGATGCTAAACGCTGAAGAATAATTTCTTCTGTTATAACATCAAACAGTGAGTGAAATGATTTACTACTCTATCTCTATCATTGAACTCTTGAGCAAATGTATCTACTCTTTCTAAGGTATGTTTACTTATTTCTTTTCTTAAAAACTTGAAACTATCACTGATGCTTTCTTTCTTCAGTGATCAAATCATTTTAAAAGTTTGTTTCAGTGATTCTTGTATTCACTGAACATTTTTTATAAGTATATCTCTCTTATACTTATCTTTTCTTAAAAATCAAAATGATCACTAAACCTTTCCTATTCAGTGATTCAAATGTTTTTT
Organism: Cynara cardunculus var. scolymus; assembly: GCF_001531365.2. Classification (NCBI taxonomy): domain Eukaryota; kingdom Viridiplantae; phylum Streptophyta; class Magnoliopsida; order Asterales; family Asteraceae; genus Cynara; species Cynara cardunculus. The sequence goes on along the minus strand of NW_020201102.1, from coordinate 74,217 downwards.
AAATGTCAGTTTCAGTGATTCTCTTATCACTGACACTGAAGCTCTTTATGAAAATATTCTAAGTTATTTTCAGTTTTTTCTTAATCTTAAAACTATCACTGAAGTCTTTCTTTCTTCAATGATCAAAATGTTTTAAATGGTCTATTCAGTGATTCTTCTAAAACTAAATGAGACTCTTCACTTTTCTTACAAACCTTTTTGTTTTTAAAAGAAATAGTTAATGAACCGCTTTATGATGACATTCTCGGTTTACAATGCGCAACTCTTTGGGACGCGCAAAAAGGTCTGACATACGCAACCTCATTTAATGCCATCTAATTATGGATGAGAACGTGCCATATTTTTCATCATGGCCTTTTCCTCAACCGTCTTATTTTTCTATCTCCTATCTTGTTTCTCTCTCATACTACCTATAAATATGAGATATCTTCCTCATATTTATATTTACGCTTTCAGAAATCTTTGATGAGCCTATGTCAGTTTGCAGGCAAGAACTTAAGCAACTAAGAACTCTCACATTCAACCTCATTTTTCTACTCTAAGGTCGATACATTCTTTGTTTCTTACATATGTTTTCTTCTTTTTATGAAACATATGTTTGATATTTTAAGAACTTTGTTCTCTTAAAAACAAACATAAAAGATTATTAACAAATCTTCTTTCTTGGTTATAATCATGTTTTAAGAAATGTATTCTACTTGAAAAATCCTAAAACTTCTTTGTGGATTTTTCAAAAGAAGTTTTTTTTGTTCAAAACTTAAAAAATATACACAACTCTTGAATTACTAACAAAAATGTTTTATCTCTTATTTCTTACCAAAAACGGATTTGGCTTCCAAGAACATCAACTTCACCATCGAAGATGTTTCCTTCAAGGCTAAAAAACATGTTGCCTTGTTGAACATCCCCTCAAACAAGGAATTCTAGGAGGACGCGACTGCCTTCCTCAAAATGTCGCCACTTGCATTTTCCCTTAACCATGAACCTGTTATGGTTAGAGAGGCTCTTCAGCAGTTCTGGCTCACTTCTGAAGTTGTACAAGAAGAAGACAAGCACGGTCGACAAGTGGAGAAAATCATCTTCACTTTCAACCGCATGACTGTGTACTTTGACGTGGCTACCTTGAGACACGTTCTTCGTCTCCTTAAGGGCCCCTTCGACAGCAAGCCCTCTACAACCGAGATTATCAATTGTATCGACGCCATTGGCTATCAATGGCCAGTGAAGAAAGACACGAACGAGCCCATCAAGTCCTTATCCAAAATAGAGAAGAACTGGATGTCAGCTATCTGGCAGTACCTGTTCTCTCACTTTATCCAGTCAATGGACCAGACCTCTCGTGTTGCCCTGACAATTGGAATTCTGTGATTCAGCATCGCAATATAAATTATGTTGCGGTCCTTTTCGATGACCTTGTGCTAAAGCTGAACAAGCGCCAGTGAGAAAAGGTGGTTCCATACACCAAGTTTCTTTCTATGGTTTCCACCAAGATATTTGCCAAAAAATATTCCAAGGAAGGTAACTTCCCGGTGTGTAGGCCTGGATTTAGGATTCTGGATCATTAGTGTTGATTCTTGATCTCTCAATAACACGAATATTCAAGTTGTGAATAACCTAAATATATCGTATGGATGGATAATAGTGAAGAACAACTCAGGAATAGTCAAGAATAATATTGGAGCGTCAAATGATTAACTATTATTGATTTTAATGAATTTGGAAGCGTAAACGATTATAAGAAATATAAAACCTACTTATACTAGTAATCTAAATAAGGAGATAACTATATATGGAAGATATATAGAAAATCTTCAAAGAAAAGATAGCAATCTAGAAATATGGAAACGATATCAATCTAAAAACAACAATGGAAATCCAGCTGTCGATTTGTCATCTCCAGCTGTCTTCTTGGAGGCGTGTTCAACCATGAGTCTTTGAGTCTTTTTGAAAGGATATCTCTGGTTGAACTGTTGTTCGAATCCTCTAAGTGTTAGGGACCAGATGGGTTATGGAGATGCGTTGTTCATCGCACCTATGGACCTTCATCGCATCTCTGCTTGAACTAGACACTTAGGATTTCTTCATGCTTGTCTTCCATCGACCTCTTGTACTTTCACTTGTATGTTTTTCATTACTTTTACAATAAGAATGATGGGATCTAACAATCTCCCCCTAAGTAATGAAAAATTAAAACAATGACTAGCCTATGAAAATTGAAAGAATTATGAAGAACAGAGACTAGTCTAATAGAAACATCCTTTTGCCAAAAAAAAAATTCATTGGTCTAAAAGTTGGATGATTTCTTACAAAAATGGAAGTACATATGAAAATAAAATATATCAATCATGGTCTCCACTTGAAATTTTCCAAAAACGCATCATCAATCCTCTATAGCGGATAACTATGGAAATACCATGGATCAATTCTTGTCCTTCCTTCATCGGCACATGCACTCTGCACAGTCTCTCTCGAATGACCTTCTGAAACCATTCAAGTGTATCGGTTGAATACTTGAAGGCCTCAGTTAGTCTAAAGTACTTTTTGATTCCATATTGGTTCTTGAATACCAAGCCGAGTTTTGGTTGAGTTAGGACCGATGCAGAGCACTTCTCCTGTAAGCCTGAAAAGTCTTTATTTGGAGATGTGCAGCATAGTCTTTCAATACCTAGTTCAAGAGCTATTTGGAAGTCATTCTTAGCTCTGAACTTTACCAGGGTCCTCGTCATCTCTATAATCGCTCTATTGGCCATCCCGTACCTTATTCCTTGATCATGTCACTGAGCTGTATGACCATATAAATCGATCAAGTCCCATGGCTTAAGATTTATAAGATCATTGTCATTAAAGATGCTGATCATCCCATGTGTACGTTCCATGGTGTACTCGATGCATTTGATAGCTTTATTCGTGAAGGTCCGCATCTTGATGTTAAGGACTGTCTTGATTCCATCGTTAGAGAAGACGAATTATGGTGGAGAGGTCGTCTGTCTAAAGAATCTATGTCACAGCAGGTCCATCGAATCAAGAAATAGGTTGGGAGTATTAAGAACTAGCTGTTCATCATGATCGTGGTTGAGGTATTGATGGATATTCTCAATCATGACGGGTTCCCTTCGAGGCGCTGGCGGACATCTTCTTAACGTTTTCATCTGAGAGATGATTTCTTCGACTCAGTCCAATGTTGGAGCTTGCCTCGATGAAGAAGGAATATCTGCAGGCACCTTCTGGGTTGGTTGGGTGATGGATGGTTGTGGTTGTGTTTGGGTAAGGGTAGGTTGGGTGATATGTGGTTGTGTTTGGGTGACGGGTGGTTTTGTTTGGGTGATGGGTTGTGCTTGGGAAAGGATAGGTTCTGGTTGTATGGTAGAGGGTTCTGGTTGGTGAGGGGCTTCTGGTTGGGGTAATGGTTCTGGTTGAGTGGGCTCTGGTTGAATAGGCTCTGGTTGTAATGGTTCTGGTTCTGGTTGAGTTGGTTGGGATATGGAGGGTTTTGGTTGATTGATGAAGGTATTTGGTTGAGGTGTTGATGGAGATGTTTGTGATGGAATGAAGGGTAAGGCTGTTTCTTGTTGGGAAGATGATGGGTGATCAGAGGATGAAGAACTCACCAAGATTGGTGAGAACTCATTGGTCGATGGTGGGTTTTGGGTGCAAGTAGAGGGAATATGTACATTATGTATATCATCAGAGGGCTGAGCCTCTGGTTCCCTCTCTTTGGTTCCTTGGGTTGGATGGTTTGATGGTTGATCCTATGTTGGTGGTGGTGGTGAAGCAGTTTCCATGGGTACGCTGGCCGGGTTCTCCCCCTTATGAAGACCAAGACCATGGTCATCCTGGTATAGGTCTTCATGCCCCGACCGTTTGAGGGGGCGGCTGGATGAGCAAGAGGCTCTGCTTCTCTTCTTCTTTAGGCTCATGGTCTTGATGTAATTGCGCACAGTCTTTCTCCTTCGCTGTTTTTCCATTGTGAGGAGGAGAGAGTCGGTGCGATCTTGTTGTTGAAGGAGGATTTTTCTAAGGGCGTTGGTAGGCTCGATGGATTTGGATGCAAATTCGGTGCTTATCTCATTGAAGATTGAGATTAATACCTTGGTGAGTGATCGAAGGTCAGCCCGAGTAACTACGTCTGTAGAGGTGGAGGTGGAGGTAGAAACGGGTGGAGGCATGGAGATGGAAGATATGAGGTTGCGTGCCTCTGCAGCAAAGGTATTGAAGGCTTCATCAGATGAGGGTGCTACAGAGGGGGGGAGGTAAAGGAGGGTTTGTTTGTGGTAAATTGGCAATGATGGTGGAGGGTAGGGTGGCGATAGAAGTGGTGAGGGTGTTTACTTGGGTGGTGAAGGTGGCAATGTACTCATCGATCATTGTTATTTGGGCCGAGAGGGCGGTGAGGGTGGCGTTTATGGATTTGTTTAGGGTGGTGGAGATGTTGGTGAGGTTGTTGTGTTGCTGGACCATGAGTTGTTGGAGAATCTGAAGTCTTGTGGTGTTGTCTCTCGATTGAGCTTCGAGGGAACGCAAGTGATTGCTGAATCGATGAAAGATCGATTGAAGGGATGGATTCAACAACCCCTGCCAAGTTAAGTTTAAGGTCATCCAAGGACCGCTGAATCGAGTCAGCAAAGGCTTGGAACTCAGACTTTGTGACTAATTCTACAAGGGGTGGGGTAACCCCTACAATAATAGATGCTATAGGTTAGGCCTCAGTTCCAAAGGCGCCTCCATCGATGCCTTCTAGGGAGTGAGACATGGGAGGACTTCCATCACGTCCTTGATAGCCCTCAAGAGAGGAGCCATCTCATGATGCTGCTGCATGTGCTTCATCTTCATCGGATTCATAGTCAGATGAAGGGAAGTAGATGTGCGTCCCCTTCGCTAGACCAAGAATCGATGGGGTTTGTGTTTGAAGAGGCGATCGCTCTGAATGATCGATGGGTAAATCAAAGTCAGAAGCAACACATGCTTCTGTGTGGGAGGGAAGTGGCGAGCCATGAAGAGAAGTGGCGAGCCATGAAGAGAAGTGGCTCTTATATTTTCATCACCCCCTTGTTGGGAGAGAGGTGATGGATGGTGGGGTACCTCGGATGTTTCATCTCTAGAGACCCGAAGAATGGCCTATGGATGGCATGGTTGGGTTGGGATTGGACTGGGTGGTCCTTGTTCAATACCCCTTTGGCCTTGGTCGCCAGGGGTAGAGGATGTGGTTGCCCGGGGAGGGGGTGATAAAATTGTAGTGTTTATAGGGCTGAGGGAGGTGGGAGGAGTGTCATCATCATCATCTTCATCATCCGATGAACACGACTCCTCTTGCGATCCCTCGCTTGTGTCAGGGGAGGGCTCTATGTGCTCTGGGGTAACTGGCCTCGGTTGTTGGACCAGTAGAGAGCTCTTGTAGTTCCTACGGCAGGCAGAGGTGTCTGGAATGACACTTAACATGGCCCTTGACAAGGGCCTTTCTGTCGGGTAACCATCCTTGGAGATGGTTGGGCGATGACCATTCATGAGAAATTGAGGAGTGAATGGTTCATCGCTTGGTAGCTTGTGCATCTTCATCACGTGTATGATGAAGAGTGCAAGGAAATGCGTGAAGAGCACTGATGTAATTGGTTTTCCAGCGGCCATGAATTTGTTCTTGTTCACCACAGCAGCATGTATCTCGTTGTAGATGAGAAGAGTGTAGTCTAAGGGCAGGTTGAAGAAGAGACCATACATGATGGTCATTATGTTGATATTGCCCTGGTCCATGCTTCCTAACTTGCTTGTGAGGGCTCGGTTGAGAACGGAGAAGAAAACATTCCACATGGGTGGAAGAAACTACCTCTTGAAGTTGGAGGCATTGCGAAGATCCCTGTTGTAGCCTAACATTCTAATAAAACATAGAATGTCGTGGCTGGCTGGTGGTTCGGCGTAATGGGCTATCCCGAGCTCCTATCGGGTTGGGATGAACAGTTGCTTTGAAATTTTGGCGCGGGAAATTTTGATTGAGCACACCATGTCGTTGGGGACATCGATGTCACCCATGATCCCATGGTTCTCCGGGTAGAAATCGTATGCCTGCAAGTACTATTGCACGTACTTTACCGGTACCTCATTGTCAGTGAGGGTGAGTGCCGGTTTGTTGGAACCCAGACACTCTTAATTTGCAGAAATATTGTTTGCGTAAAATAAGTATTAAGAACAGCAAAGTATCTCTATTGATTTAAACAGAATATTCAAAGAAGAAAGTAAAACAGTGAATAATACTTTGAATAATTGAATGCTTGTATTGATAAAGATTAACAATTTAAGAACAAAAGTAATCTCACAAGAATAGCGCGTATAGTATGAGTCGGCTCCTTCAGGTACATGAACCTGAGGTGGAAGCCTCCTTATATATGCCTAGGCCTAACAAACTATGCTATAAAAAAGGCGTGGAACTCTAAGCTGAGTGGTCTGCATCCTTATCTTTGACTTCCCTTGAATAACGGAGCAGACTTAGTCAAGCCGCCTTAAATCTATTAGGTGCATGCGATAATGTCTGGGCTAACACGCGTGCGTTCCGTGAGGAAGGTAGCCAGAAGCTCTGCATGAATATACAGAAGCTCTGCATGTACTATGCAAAAGCTCTGCATGTACTATGCAGAGGCTCTGGGTCTTGGAGTTGTTGCTTCAAGTTAAGCGCTTATGCTTTTTGGTGCACAAGGCTTGAGCGTTCACGGAGATAGAGTGCGGGTTCTGTATGAAAGGAACCTTCACTCTGAGTAAGAGCTCTGGTCCTTGATCTTCAGCATGAGAGCTCTTCGCTAGACAGCTTTTATGGACTATGTTCTATTGACTAGAGCAAGACACTTCTTACTTACACTTTCACAAGTTGGGGTCTAACAACTCCCCTTAAGTGTAAATAAGGACTCTTACTTGATTTACAAAACAAAAGTCTAATAGAAGACAGAGGTTAAAAGGAACCTCTGGTTTTACATTAACTATCTAAAGAAGTACAATACGAATGGAAATGGAAATTACATCGATTTAAAGACAAAAAAGTACTTACAAAAGATAGAAGGACTAAACTCTTTGAAGTCTAATGAACTTCCTATGAAGTTCACGAAACTCAAACATATTTCTTATGGACCTTAGGATAATTTTGGCTCGCTCCTTGGCTCCAGGGGAGTTGTCTCTGCTCCTGACTAGATTGTCTCACATGTAGCGCACAGTAGAGTTGGAGTACTTGAAATTCTGGTTGTCTCGAAAGAAGATCTTCTTTTTATGCTCGTTTCGAAACACCACTCCCACTTTTGGTTCCACCAAAACCGTCCATGAGGGGATGCTGTTGATGCCCTGCAAATCTTCATTTGGAGCAGGGACTTTCAGTTGATCCACTCCTAGATCCAAAGCTAGTTGGAAGTCGAACTTGCTTCTGAAGTCGAGCAGATCTGTCATTGTTAGGCGAATGGCAGAGTTGGCAACAACGTACTTTACTTCCTTGTCCTTCTTGTGATCTGTAAAGTAGAACAGATGAATAAGATCCCATAGATTCAGATTAATGAGGTCACAATCTGTGAACCTACAAATCTGTCCGCGAGTCCTCTCCACTGTGTACTCATAGAACACTATCTGATTATGCGCAAAGGTGTTCTTCTTTATGGTCAGGACTTGTTTTATTCCATAAGCAAAGTGAACTGCAGTGATTGGTTGAGTGTAGCGATCGAGGAATCTCTGCCTGTTGTGCTCTTGAACCGTAGGATGGAAACTAATCTTCTGAACCGGTGTCTCTTCTCTTAGGTTGTAGAGGAACTGGTAGATATCCTCGCTGTCTGCCTTGTCCATGATGGGTTTGTCGAGGGGTGTTGGCGTGAACATGGCATCCATACTTGCTTTGATCCTTTGGACACTATCAGAAGGATGCCTCCATTTTTGCCCGCTGGTTGTGAATTATGAGTCTGCTCTGTTTGGATTGACAGGTTCCTGCTGCCTCATGGCACGAGTGACAACCCTGGTCCCTTGAGCAGGGACCCTAGCTCTGTGGGTTTTTGGATGTGGTGGAGGAGCAACAACGATTACTTCTTCTAGGGGAATGGCAACCGGAATGTGCAGAAGTGATGGATCAGCCACATTCACGGTGACCACCTCTTCTTCTTGTTGTGATGTTGTTGAAGGAGCAGCCATGTCCATTGCATACTCTGTTGAAGAGGATAGAGTTAGGTCAGAATCAGACGATCCATAGACAGATAAGAGATCTATGACCTCTGTGTTCTTTTGTAGCCCAGTTGGCTCTGCCTGTGACGCCATGGGCATTTTCCCTTTACGGAGTGCCTCTGCATTGTCTGGCGCTTGTTGGCTTTGTTTCCTCTGCATAGAAGTATCTTGAGCTTGTTGGTGTGGGGTAGAGGACATTTGTGCAGAGGGGGCAACCATAGGTGATGCACTTGGAACGGCTGTGGGATGATTCTCCCCCTCTTGACGATTTTGAGGACCAGACATCATCGTCAAGTCGCCTTCTCTTTGATGGTTCTGCACAAGGAGATGGATCCCTTTGTCGCTTTGGCCTCTCGTCCTCTGATTGAGGCATTGATTTGATCCTCTCGTCAATAACTTTGAGGAGTTCATCAACTGCATTGCCAACCTTTTGCATTTCATCGTCTAAGCGGTAATTGAATCGGGCAAGAGTGTCATTGATGTCCTTCGCTGCTTTTGTGGCTTTCCTATTGAAATCTATAGTGAAGTCAACCACCTCCTGCAGAAGTCTGTCACCCAGAGCATTCATTGCGCTCTGTGTGACATAATCTACAGGTACGCTCAAGGGAATGAGGGCCTGGGTGCCATGAGATGTGGACACCTCAACCCTCTGTATTGATGCAATGACCTATTGTAAGGTCTTTGCATTGTGTGCCGTCAATTCCACAGGAGTATCGATACAAGAAGCATTCATCGAAGACTCAGCTCTTAATACTGCCAAGGATGCTCGTATCTCATCCAGAGCAGGTGTAAAAGGTGACGGCTCTACACGGGCCATGATGAGTTTTAGCTCTTCCAAGGAGCATCGCATAGAGATGAAAAGGGAATGGAACTCTTCCCTAGTGACATATGCAGATGATGTAACCTCTGGCTCAACACATGGGCCAGATTGAGTCCCCGTTCCAGGGACGCCTTCATTCACGACTTGATTGACGTTAGTCGGGGAAGGACTTCCAGAGGATCCTCATGGTTCTCCTTGAGGAGAATTCACTACCTCTGTTCTGTCAGGGAGAGGACCCTAGGCTGGTTCAGAGCCAGCCAGAGGGCTCTCCATGAGTGGACTAAAAGACTGGTCAATAGTCTCAAAGCCTGGTGCACCTATTCCTTGCTCTGAACAAGGTTGGGAGTCTACACGTGCAGAGGAAACAAATTCCTCTGTATGGGAAAGTGGCGTGATATGGGGAGACATATCACTTATGTTTTCAAAGGTTGCACCCTTTTGAGAGGGTGTTCCCTATGGTGAGGCTTCCCTTTGGCTAATATAACAAGAGGCAGATGTGGCCTCTGGTTGGATAGGCTGGCTAGGGTTCAAGGTGTGCACCTCTATTTCAATGATCTCCGTGTCTCGACCACYAGAGTCAGATAWTRTGTTTGCACTGGGAGTTGGGGAGGTAAATCTAGTGTGCCTATTTAGCCTAGGTTGCTCTGGCCCGCCCTGAGGCAGAGCAACTGCTACACCTCCTCCCTCTTCTTCCTCTTCTTCCTCCTCGCTCTCCTCTTCTTCTTCCTCACTTTCTTTTTCTTTCTCACTCTCTTCTTCTTCACTATCTTCCTCACTTTCCTCACTTATGTAAGACCTTGCAGCATCGTCGTAGTGCTCTTGGTCATCCCCTTGGTTTGGACTAGAGAAGTGAGCCAAGGTTTGACGAGCCCCTTCTTTTGCTTTGAGTCTGGCCTCTTCCTTCAGACGAGCGATCTCTGCTTGGCGACCTTTTTCTGCTCGCTCTGCCTCTGCTCTAGCACGATCAAGCTCAACCAATCTCTCTTGCTCTTCTCGCTCTGTCTCTTCCTTTTTTTCTCCCTCTCAGCTTTCTTTTTCCTCGCTTCCTCTCTTTTTCTTTCTTTCGCTTTCTCTTGTTCCACTCGCACCCTTTCTTCCTCTGCTCTCATTCTCTCGTAACTTGCTCTCACCGTCTCTCCCTCTGCTTGAGGCCTTGATATGTCCTCAGTACTCTTTTCTTCCTCGGCTATTTCTATGCGTAACGAGGTTCGAGACACTGGTCCTAGTGTCTCGCGTATACGTCTGTACGCTTTTCTAATTTCCTTGGACTTCATATAACTCATGAGGCTCTTTGCAATAGGCCTCTCTACTTCATAACCCTCCTTATTCACTGTAGGTCTGTATTGAGTGAGCACGTTTACCTTGTGAGCAGGTAGACGACCCGCATCAATATTGTTGGCGTTGAGGGCTAGTCTTAGGAGAAGACCCAAGAATCATGGAAATAGCATAGACGACAACTGTCTTCCTTTGGACACTTCTTGACACTTTGTGAAGTCCAAATTTCATACAAATGTGATATCAATCTTCAGGAACACGATGAATGTAAGAATAGAAAGAAATAGATCAACAAATGTAATTTTCTTTGATTGAGAGAGAGAATTACAGTTCTAAATCTAATTACAATCTGCTAATGACTTGATAATGACAATTACAAAGGAAAATACTATTTATACTAAGGAAGTAATAAAACTACAATATTACAAAAACATGTAAGAAATGGAGAAACTTGAATACAACAATAATGCTCATTCTCAAACCCAACATTCTCCCCCTTTGGATTCAAGTTTGGACTCTTGTAAATTTTGTCTTTCTAAGTCCAAGAATTTTCTCTAACCTCCTTAGAGCGTTCCTGTACTGAATCTTCTCCTCGAGCAGATTTATA
>NW_020201102.1:61178-62918 GCF_001531365.2 Cynara cardunculus var. scolymus | reverse complement strand
TCATGTTTCTGATCTCAAAGTACATATACTCTAAATCTTCCAAATATAAGCTTGAAAAATCAGCTTCACTGAATCTCCAGATTTGTCCATCTTGTCTAGTMACARTAAAGACAGGATACCAGATTCTCAGAAGTCTTTGAGCATCGATCTGCTTAATTGTGACAACCTGATGCTTGGTACGAACTTCACTAATAGGTAGGCACTTAGCTTTCAAAAGGTGTTTGTATTCTAAACGATAATCTTTGGTTTGCCGATGGATACCAAGGACTTTATCACCGCTCAGAACCTTACGATGACGGATAAAAATTCCAAAGTAGATATCTTCCAAGTACCGCTCTCGGATCCTTTCTCTATCGTAACCTAGAAAATTTGCTCAAGCATGAAATGGTACATAAATCTTTGTGATAATTTCTGTAGGATCAACATGTTCTCTAGGAGCAGAGATGTCTGATACACCAGTTACATCTGCAGTGGAAGATTCTGGAATAATCTGACGGTCATCTTGAAGAGAAAAAACTGGATCTTTATCATTTATATCGACTTCAAAATCAAAGTAAAGCCCAGTTGACTCGTCAATATTATCAATGTCCTCTCCAAAATCTTGCTCTCCACCTAGAACAGTAGAAAATACATCATTGAAACCTACATTGGCAGACAAGTCCAATAACAACCTTGTCCCTACTGTGGAGTCCACCGGCTTTTCAACCATTGGCTCGATCATAGGACTTGTCTCCATTTCTTCTTCATCTTCTATAACAATAGCCTCAATTATTCTTTCCCGAACAGACTCTGGGGCAGAAGCTTCAGCAATCACGTCTTTAGCAGATGGCTCTTTTTCAACCCTTGCAGCTTGTTCAGATGTCTCAGCCAATCACTGTCTCTTCCTCTCCCCCTCATGATGATCTGGATCATCTGCATCATCGTGCCTTCTTTTATGAGAGATGGCCTGAGATCTGCAAGTTTCTTCTAAGGTAGACACCCGTTCAACAAGGGCATCCATTGAACTTTTGAGATCTTGGGTTTTGGATGTGATTAACTTGCTAACTTTTGTGAAGCTAGAAGTAACCACATCTTGAAAAGTCAAAAACTCTTATGCTCTAACGAAAGGGTTAACATCCAATTGTTGTCTTAAGAGCCCAACCAAGTCTGCATCTTCAGCGTCGGGATTTTGAGATGCCATCAATTTTGCGTACATCAGCGATTTAAGTTCATCCATCGTTTGTTCTTGTACCAACGGCTCAAGTACATGTGGTGGTGATGGCGCATATGGTTTCTCTTCTTCTACCATTTCTTTCCCCTTCAGAAGTCTTTTCAGACTTGCAATCTGTGCATCCATATTTTCTTGAACAACCTTTAGGGCGCCGTCCAGATATTCCCGTGACACAAAGTCTGGTAAGCTCACACCTGGATCACTTAGATTACCAGTTGAAACAACAGTTGAATAAACTGTTGTGCCTATGTTCAATGTTGGCATGATAGTAGCATTGGTAGGACTTCCGACCGGTCCTTGTGAAATGTCAAATGACACCACTCTGGTCGTTCCAACTAGTTCACTAAGAACTGCAGTTGGAGCAACAGATGCTCTAGACTCGTATGTACCTATGTGTATCGGCGCTAGACTCGAGGTGCACAGAGTCGATGTCGTAGGCTGGGGCAGCGGCCTACTTGTTTCAATAACTACGTTCTCCAAATGAGAAGTAGTTAGCAGATGTGCTATATCCCCGTGTTCAATTGAAACAA
>NW_020201102.1:57762-60598 GCF_001531365.2 Cynara cardunculus var. scolymus | reverse complement strand
CCTGGGCAAGTTCAACCGGATCTGGTTGAACTATAGGATCTATCACTCTTCTATAGTCTATAACGCACTGAGTAGTCTGATCAGCTAAGGCAATTAGTTCTGGTGGTATTTCCATTATAGAATCCAAATCTTCTACTTTTGTATGCTGCCGAATTCTAGACATGACGAATGTCGGCCCCTTTTTAGCATTGGATCTAGTCTGAATGTCTTCATTAGCATTCATCATTACCTTAATAAAAAGTTGCAGAAACCTCTGGAAGGGCACAAATTTCGTGGCTTTAGACGATTGATATATTCGTCAACTGCCCCTTCAAAATAAAAGGTGTCACCGTCTTTTTCCATAGTAAGCATACTCCATAATTGTTGTAAATACACCATTGGAACAGGTGTATTAGCTGATAGAGAGTAGGCTATGGGGTGTCCTTTCAGTATTTTTGGGATGATTGGGTATTCGGCTGGCATATCAAAAGAGAATGAATGGTTATTAGGTTTTATATCTAAGTATTTAATTTGAGGAAATAGGGTTTCGGAGGGTGTGGGTTGGTTAGGTGCATGAATTGGAATATTGTCAGATCTGACCAAAGGAACGTGATATTACTCGTCAGATTGATGTCTTATGTCAGCCATTAACCTGTAAAAAATCTAAAGTATTAGAAATCATATTATTCAAGAAATTCAAATTAAAAAAATTAAAAACAAAACAAAACAAAAAATACACAAAAAAAAAATTAATCCCTAAAAAAATCACTAAACAAAACTAAAAAAAATAAAAAAAAACACTTAACGAAAAACTGAATAGAAAAAAAATTTGGTGACCGGATATCATATCCGGTCAACAAAGAAAAAACAACCAACACACAACAAACAAAAAACAAAAAAATATCAAGTCTAAAAACAACTATTCAAATCCGCTCAAACCTCAACCGGATTAAGGTTGATCGGAGTAAACTCCGATCACCTTCTCCAGTGAGAAATCCGGTCAAAACAAACACTATAAAATCCACACTAAAGAAAAACATTAACCTAAAAAAAACATCAAAAAGAAACAAAAAAACAAAAAAAATAACATGTAAAAAACTTTATTAAAAACGATTAATTCTAATTAGCCTTATATTTATTATTTATCCATTTAAAATCTGGTTTAGATTCGAAGAAAGTTGATTCATTATTCAAGGTATAATCAGTCCAAATCAGTCCAAGAGATGATATTGACAAGGAATTATAAACAAGACATCAAGAAAATTATGAACCTTAACAAGAAATTAGATGAAACAGAAGGTGGATTTAAAGAAAGTTGAGCGATGAACCAAGTAGTCGAACGGAGACGATGATGAATAGTAGATGAGAGTAAAAAGTAAAAAATAAAAAATAAGTCGATTATTTATAGTCAAAGTCAAAAACCGTTCAAATTCTAAACCGCTCAAGGCTTATCCGGAGTAGAATAAATCGGTCAAGAAGTGTCCGATTTATGGAATATGAAATATCTAAGTGTTAATCCAAACAATAAATCACTCAAGGCATAGGCGATTTAGAAGAACACCGGTCAAGACTTATCCGGTTTAAGAATAAATCGCTCAAGGTTCAAACGATTAAGAGATAAATCGCACAACAAATAAAGTTAAATCGCTCAAATGAAGGATTAAACCGGTCAAGAGATGAACGATTTAAGGACTTGAAAAAGAAAAATTAACAAGCGATTTAGAAATCCGGTCAAATGAATTAGACGATTTGTAAATTCGCTCAATCCCTTGTAAAGTATATCTAACCTTATCCGGATAAGAGTTTATCACATAGCCTTTTGTCCGGATTAGTCTAAATCGGACAATTGTTGTCCGGATTTGCAATAAATCGGACAAGTGTTGTCTGGATTAGACTAAATCGGCCAAACACTTATATTTCTAAACTCTACATCTTTCAAAAATTAGATAATACTCAAAATACCTGTAAGACAAATATAAACTGTTAGTTCAAAACAGATAAAATTCACTCCCCTCAAAATATGATCAGATATAAAAAAAAATTCACAGTCCCCCTCAAATATAGATTCCCACGATCAAGAAATTTGAAATCAGATAGAAAAAATTGAAACATTGACTTGTATTTAAAAAATACAGATATTTGACAAAATGAATTTGAATTAAATACAATTCAATAAATTGAACTGTTGTTAATAAAAATTCAAATTTTCAAATTTAACATACCTAACTTAGATACAAGAAAACTAAAGCATTTTTCATCTAAAGCTTTCATAAATAAGTCAGCTAATTGAAATTCTGTATTTACAAAATACAGTTCAATGGTTCCTTTTTCTACATGATCTTTAATAAAATGATATCGGATATCTATATGCTTGGTTTTAGTGTGTTGAACAGGATTACATGAAATAGCAATAGCACTTTTGGAATTATAGTAAATTGGAATTTAATTAAAATAAAACCCATAGTCTCTGAGCTGTGTCTGCATCCATAGCACTTGAGAACAGCAGCTTGCAGCAGCTACATATTCTACTTCGACAGTGGAAATGGAAACGCARTTCTGTTTCTTTGATGCCCAGCTGACTAGCTTGTCTCCCAAAAACTGTAGATGTCCTGTTGTACTTTTCCTGTCCAACATACAGCCTGCATAGTCTGCATCTGAGTAAGCTGTCAGTTCAAAACAAGTACCCTTAGGATACCATAGTCCAAGATTAGCAGTCCCTTTAAGATATCGGAAAATGCGCTTAACGGCACTTAGATGGGACTCCTTTGGATTAGACTGATATCTGGCACAAGATGTGTTGAAAACATTATATCAGGTCTACAAGACGTCAAATACATCAAAGAACCTATCATGCCTC
>NW_020201102.1:25749-57567 GCF_001531365.2 Cynara cardunculus var. scolymus | reverse complement strand
CTATCAAGGCAGAAAAGTTTTTACAGTATTTGGGGTTTGTAGATCCAAATATTATGTCGTCTACATAAATTTGTATCAAAATAATATCATACTTCTCATTTTTAATGAAAAGGGTTGTGTCAATATTATCTTTCAAGAAGCCTGACTTTACCAGAAACTCTGATAAGATATCATACCAGGCTCTCAGAGCTTGTTTAAGGCCGTAAAGAGCTTGATCAAGGATATAGACATGATTCGGCTTTGACTGATCAACAAAACCCTCCGGTTGTGAGACATAGACTTCCTCTTTGAGAAGTCCATATAAAAATGATGTCTTGACGTCCATCTTATACACCGTGAAGCTCTTGTGTGCTGCGTACGCCAAAAACATTCGTATTGCTTCAATCCTTGCAACTGGGGCAAACGTTTCGTCATAGTCAACGCCTTCTTGTTGATTATATCCTTTAGCAACGAGGCGAGCCTTATTTCTGACCACAACACCATCTTCATCTTTTTTATTTTTGAATACCATTTAGTACCGATAATCGTCTTATTGTTGGGACGAGGTACCAATCYCCAGACTTTGAGTGCTTCGAACTGTTTCAGCTCTTCTTGCATTGCTAATATCCAATCCGGATCAGCTAAGGCTTTGGAAACCTTTGTCGGCTCAATAGTACTCAAGAATGTGGAATAAAGACACTAATTAGCTGTCGCAGACCATGTACGAATGGGTGTTGATGGATCACTAATTACTTGATGTATTGGATGATTTCGAGTCCACTTCTTGCTATGAGGTAGGGGAGTATAAGAACTTTAATCTGAATTTTGATCAGTATAAGTACTTGGGGAGTTTATAGGAGCATGTTCAGGTGAAGATTCAATATTAGGAACCAGTATAGGTTGAATATCTGATTGAGGTGGATTATTATCAACTTGTTCGACAAAAACCTCTTGCACTTCAGAAGTTTCACCCTCTTCACACTGAACGGGATTGTTTGGATTTTCCATTTCTATTTCTTCATTGACTACTTCTGTTTCAGTTACCGGCATATCAGGAGATGGACCCGATAACTGTGGTTCAGTTGAATTTTTCCTAGACAAGACATTAGGCTGATTAGATATATTTTCAAAATATTCTTCATAAAAGTGTTCAAATAAGAAATCTAAATCAACTTTATCAGAATTAGAAGTCTCAGGTTGATCAGCTTTCCGCAAAGTGTTAATTATTAGTCCGGGTCCTGAACTGAATTTTTCAGAAGCCAAATCAATGACTTCATCAAAAGATATGTTTACGCTTTCATTGATGATTTTGGTCCGTATATTGTAGACCATATATGCGGCGGATGTCTTCGAGTATCCAACAAAAACGGCTTCATCAGCTTTAGCAGCGAACTTTCCTCAGTTCTCTTTGTCATTAAGAATGAAGCATCCGCAACCAAAAACTCGAAAGAAATTGATGTTAGGTATTCTTTTTTTTTTATTATTTCATACGGAGTTTTACCAAACCTTTTGTTTACAAGAGAGCGGTTTTGGGTAAAACAAGCAGTCGCTACTGCTTCAGCCCATAAGAATAATGGAAGACTAGAACATGTAAGCAATGTTCGTCCCGCTTCCACCAACGTTCTATTCTTTCGTTGAACGACACCATTTTGTTGTGGTGTTCGGGCTGCCGAAAATGTATGTGAAATACCTATGGATTCGAGGAATGAACCGAGTGTGTTGTTCTTGAATTCAGTTCCATTGTCTGTTCTGATTTTCTGAACTTGAAGTTGCAGATTATTTTGAACTGTCTTCAAGAAGGAAATAATTGTCTCAGCTGCTTCATCCTTAGACCGCAGAAAATGAACCCAGGTATATCTGGAATAGTCATCGACTATGACCAGCACATACTTTTTACCGTTGATGCTTTGAACTTTCATAGGACCGCAAAGATCCATATGAAGTAGATGTAAAGGACGTTCGGTATTGAACTCTKTCTTTAGCTTATGTGAAGCTTTCTTCAGTTTGCTCATCTCGCATGCACCGCATACATGGTCTTTATGAAACTTCAGTTCTGGGATGCCTTTGACTAAGTTATCATAAACCAACTTGTTTAGATACTTGAAATTCAAGTGTGAAAGTCGCCGATGCCATAACAGATTTTCCTTCAAGGATGCCTTGGATATCAAGCAGACATCAGTATCCACTTGTGTATTTTATAAGTGAATCGTATAGAGATTTGATCTTCTGAGTCCAGCTAAGAGCTCCTTACCATCAGTACTTCGAATGCTGCATTGGTTAGCTTTAAAACAGACTTCTAGATTTTTATCACAGAATTGACCTATGCTAAACAAATTATGTCCAACTCCTTCGACAAACGACACTTTCTTAATAGTTAAATTCCCATAAATTACGTCACCATATCAAAGGATAGGCGTGTATTGATTGTTTCCAAATCTTACCGTACCTCCAAAAGATTCAACATAGTTAGCTAAAAAATCTTTTCTACCAGTCATGTGCTTAAAACATCCGGAGTCTAAGAACCACACATGCCGGTTAACCTGCAAAAATGAATCAATTGGGTTTTGGTACCCATTTTAGTTTTGGACCTTTAAGCTCAGATTTCATTGGCGGTATACTATATGTACCGAACCAACATTCTTTAAAATTCATATTCTTAGATAAAGAAGAAAACACATAATGCATGAAATGATTGGGTTTAAAAGAAGTAAAAGACTTAAGTAATTCATTCACTCTACACGGAGAACAATTATTTTTACTATTTCCAATATCAACTAATTCATGAACTGAATATCTTATTATAGAATTATTCAATGTCGAATCATTTAATACTGATTTAGTAAAATTATTCTTCTTCAAATGAGTTGATGCTTTGTCTTCTTCTTTTACTCTCCAAATAGTCTTAAACTTCAATGCATTATCTGAAAAAGGAAAAAGAAAATTATCAGATTTAATTGAATGTCGAACTTTATTTTTCTTGGTAAGCTTCTTATGTTTCCTCGAATTCTTTTTGGTTTTATTCTTTTTATAGTAAACATCCTCGGAAACAGATTTTTGATTAAAATTCTTTTCAAAATCTGAAACTAAATCAGAATCCTCAGTCATATTATTTTTAACAATGAAATTTTCATGACTGGGTAAAGTATTTGAAAAATCAAAATGATCAATCTCATTATCTAAACAAACATCTGAATTTAAGATATTTGAAAAATTATTTTCTTCATTAAAATTATTGACTTCTTCTGAGTCGGTGGCTTCAGTCAAAGACTTTTTACACGAAAAATACTCAGACTCAACATGTTCCGTTTTTATTGTAGAATTTTGTAAATCTTCAATTTTATTTAAAAATTCTTGTTTCTGTTTATTAAATGAAAGTCTTTCTTCTGTTAAAATCTTTTCTAACTGAACCAATTGTTTTTCTAAAATTAGAGTAGGAGTATAAAGCTTTGGTTCAACTGGTTTTGATTCAAGCTCCGCCTTTGAATAACTATGAAAATAATCAGTTGAAACTGCAGAGTCTTGATTATTATAACTTTCATTTAGATTTGAATAATCAAACGGAACCTGCATTTTGTCTTTTCTTTGACGATTGTAATCTTCTCGTTGTTCGACCTCATCAAAAGATTTTGTAAATTTTACCGAAAACTCGGGACCGCAATCAAAATATTCAAATTTGTACAAGGTCGGGGCATAATGTAAAGCTTTATCTAAAATTTTTGGATTTTCATACCCCAACCCTTCCCGAGGGTTAAAGAATCTCATTTCAGATGGTTTGTTTAGAAAAATAGTTTGATCAGTTTGTCCTCTTTTGTATAAAATTTCTTCTTTAGCCTTTAGTTTTTTATTTAATTGAATTTTTTGATGTTCAAGCTTACTTATTTTAACAATTTGTTCTTCATTAACTAATTTTAATGATTTATATTGTTCCTTTAAATCAGATAATTCGGCTTTTAAGATATTGGATTTTGCATCAAATAATTTGGACTCAGATAACAAGGACTTAGCCCAATCCAAGTTTCCAACATTTTCATTATATAGTTTGATATATTTTTCTTTTTGCGTTTTTAATTGTTTTTCAAAGTTATTTGAACGCATTTTTTCTGATTTTAATTCTTGCTAGAAAGATTGGAGTTTGAGCATCATCTTTTGCATCTGTGTAATACATGATTGATCCAATACCTCTTCATTCATTTCCGCAGTCTGTTCTTTTTCTTCACCTGCAGAACAGTTATCCGATCTAGCCATCAAGCACACATGTGCAACAGCTTCAGTTTCTTCCTCTTCATCAGTCAGATTCAGCCAGTGTTCATCCTCAGCTATGAGTGCTTTCCTGACATCTCTTTGTTTGGAAAGAAGAAATTTATTCTTGTAGTAGTCGGTATCTCGATTTACCAGCTTCCTGCAATTTACAGCAATGTGGCCTAGCTTACCACAGTTATAGCATTTAGTGTTCTCATCAGCTACACCTTTGCTAAACTTCTTCTTCTCTTTCGGTTTTTTCTCATACTTCTTCTCGAACCTCTTTTTTTCATATTTCTTCTTCTCGCCAAATTTGTCTTTGATTTGATATTTTGAACCTGACGAGAATCTTTGGTTGTTTGAGTGTGGCCGTTTTGGGAATTTCTTCTAGAATGCTTTAGTCAGCATTGACATGGCCTGTCTGATTTCTGACATCTCAAAGTCTGAATCTGAGCTGTTACTATCTTCTTCTTCAGATTCACTTGACTGGCTAACTTCCTTGACTTGCTTTCCAGATCTGCTTTTTATTTTCTTCTCCTTTCTCTCATATATAAGAGCCAAATGATCAACATCTTCTTTCTCTTTCTTCTTCTTCGCATTTCGGATTTCCAAAACATCTTCCTCATTATGTTTCAGAGTTTCATAGATCTCATGAATATCGATATCAGATAATGATTTATTGAATCTGATATTATTAGCAAATGGTTTCCATTCTGATTGAATATTGTTAAGAAATTTAACATTTATCTCTATTGTAGTTTTAGAAATTTCATTCTTTGTCAGCTCAATAAGCAGTCTGGCAAGCCTCTCATAAACATCATCAAGACTTTCACCATCTTTAGCCTTGAACTCTTCATATGTTGATATACAGTTAGTAATTTTCAGCTGAGTTCCCACTTTCTAACCCATCATCATTTTTTCAATTTGAACCCACATGCTGTGACCTGATGATTTATGACTGTCAATACTAGTGTAAATATCATTAGTCAGTGCTTGCATCATGTAAGACTTGCAAAGCACATCAGCATGGGCTCTTTCTCTTTCTTGGGCTGAATATTGATACTTTTCTTTGATTACTGTCTGAGCAGGTATGCCTTCTTCTAGATCAACAGGTATCTCTCGGTAGTACACAACAGGACCTTCCAATAAATATTGCATAATCAGAAATCTATCTCTCCACTGATTATAATCTCCGCGAAACAGCACTGGTGGCTTGGTATCAGTACCAATAGCCATTGCTTCCCTTGAACTCATATTATCGGTTCGTATGAAATAGGATCAACTGCAGTTCAAATTTTGAATTAAAGGATCAGTTTACAAAAATATATTTGATAATCTTCAAACAAAAATATGCACTCATTCAACACTTAGAGAAATTAAGCAAACAAACTTATCCGGATTAGAAATCCGGTCAAGCTTATCCAGATTAGAAGTCCGGACAACAAAGATGGAACTTTTCAACAAGTTATCCGGATTAGAAGTCCGGACAACAAAGAGATTTAAATCGCACAGAATCACGTATCAACACTTAACCAAATTTAGACAATTAAGCAAAATTTATGCGGATTAAGCAAAAATCAATACGGATAAAGCACAAAAATCAATTGAATTAAAATTCTCAAATCGGATGTTTTCAATAATTAGTTAAAATTCCAAAATGAAAATCGGACATAAAAAGTCAACAAGTCAAGGTCAACTAAGTCAACAAGTCAAAGTACGAATAAGTCCTTTTAAAAACAAATCGATCAAAAGTCAAAGATTTAAATCAATCAAAAAGTCAAAATCCGTTCCAGTCAAAATCAATGTACGATCAATATACAAGGAATAAATCGCTCAATAGACTAATATACACAAAGTACAAGTCTTACCAAACGGATTTTCTTAATCGCTCAACTAATCGCACTAAACATAAATGACTTACCCATCAGATTATGTAAATCGCCCAATAATCTGCACAAGTTACAAACGACTTACTAGGCGGATTATATAAATCGCTTGACTATCCGCACAAGAGTTACCCGGATAAACCTAAATCGAACAAAACTCGAAACACACAAATATTAAATCGAACAAGCTTTAAACGGATTACACCCTAAATCGGACTAAAGTTCAACCAAAAACACAAATTTCACACTTTTTACCAAAAAAAATTGGATCAAAACATGAAAAATTATGAGTTTTGAAGAGCATTCAACATAATACGAAAACTCAAATATCGATTAAATTGGGTTCAAAACTTGTTTAAAATCAAAAATAGTGTGAATCAAAGTTGTTCGAAACTCAAATGCCAATCTAGCGATGCAAAAATTTTCGATTAACAATCAAAAGTCAACCAAAATAAGATCAAATTCAGATTCTGGATGAAAAACACTATGAACGGATGATGAACATCAAAACCCAGATCGATCAATCCACTAAAATTCCTGCAAAATTGTGCTAATTCGTTTAATCCTCTCATCAAAACTGCTGCAGTCTACTCTAATACCAATTGTGAAGTCCAAATTTCATACAAATGTGATATCAATATTCAAGAACACGATGAATGTAAGAATAGAAAGAAATAGATCACCAAATGTAATTTCCTTGATTGAGAGAGAGAATTACAGTTCTAAATCTGATTACAATCTGCTAATGACTTGATAATGACAATTACAAAGGAAAATACTATTTATACTAAGGAAGTAATAAAACTACACTATAACAAACACATGTAAGAAATGGAGAAACTTGAATACAACAATAATGCTCATTCTCAAACCCAACTCACTTCTTGGCCACAGCAGCCTTAAAATCTGTGTAGAGTATCAAGGAGTAGTCAAGAGATAAGTCGAAGAAGATACCGTAGACGATTTGAAGTACGCTCGTGGAGCACATGTCGAGGTGCCCTATCTTCCCTGTCAGTGATATGTTGACCAATTTGAAAAGCGTGTTCCACATTGGGGGTAGGTATTGACGGCGATACTATGATGGGTACTAGATGGCCTTGTCGTACCCCAAAAACTTCGAGAAGGCCACTATCTCGTCCCTAGATGGGAGATGGGCGTACTCAGAAAGCCCTAGGTCAGTTTTCGTTGGGATTTCAAGAACCCGTGAAAACATAGACCTTGAAATACGAACTGTGATGAATTCCTGTGTGGCAGAGACAAATAAATCTCGTACGATTCCTCTTTGAGATTCAGTTACAGCACAAGATTGCCAGTATTCTTGGATGTACCTTTCAGGAACAAGGTCATTCGTGTTTGTCAAGGTTGGGTTTAAAAAGTGATTTTGGAGGATATTGATGATGGGATGGTATTTGGTGTCGAAGTTTTCAAGTTGGAGGTTTAGGGCATGGTTATTCGGTTTGATAGGATAAGGAACTAGGTTTTGACTGGTATCTTCCATAGTTTTGTGGGTTATGGTGTGGGTTTGGGAATTTCCAGATTCGGATGAGGACATTTTTGCAGGTTTTGGGTGTGGAAAAAGATTTTAAAGAAATCTAGGGTTTCAAGAACCAGTTATTGATTCGAGAATGGGTTGGATGAAAGGGTTTATGGGACTTACTTGACAAACGGGATGAAGGGTTGAAGACTAAATCGATCTTTGAACACTGATTTGAGAGCTTGGAAGCTTAACAATGGCGGTTGAATGGTTAAAGACAACGGGAGTTCTTGGAAATTTTTGTAAGCGTAAAAGATTAATTTGGGGGTAAAATTTATTTAAATAGAATAAAATAAAACACTTGAGTGTTTAGCGCCCCAAACATCAGGTAAAAACTGAACCGGTTTTCTCACAGCCTGTGGGGGCGCGCCACATGGACTTCCAGTTGCAAGTGGCGCCTCCCACGTTTGAAAAATTATTTTCACAAGCGGTTTTCTCACAGCCTGTGGGGGCGCACCACATGATTGGACTATACATGTCCTCTGTAGAAAACTTACTATGTTTAGAGGCAGAGGCTCTATCCTATAATCATGAAAAGTGTTGAAGCAGAGGCTCTGTATAGTACATACAGAGGCTCTGTGTGACATGATCTCGTGCTCCCCCTTGACTTGAGCTCTTCTTATCTGCTCCCCCTTGAACTATGCTTGGATCATTTGTGATAAGTAGAGCATATACATTAGAATCAAGGTACAAAGGCTCTGTATCACAAAACAACTAAGACTCGAGTAAGAGGCTCTGCATGTACTATGCAGAGGCTCTGTCTCATGAACCAATACTATAAACAACAAAATAAAAGTATGCATAAAGGGATGCAGAGGCTCTGTATAGTGCATACAAAGGCTCTCATTTAGTTTGAAAGATTTAGCACGCCCAACTTGCTAACTAGAAAATTAAATCTCTTTTCATCAAGAGCTTTTGTAAAGATGTCGGCAAGTTATAAATCTGTACTGACAAAGAACATTTCAATCGTACCTTTCTCTACATGGTCCTTCATGAAATGGTATCAAACATCGATGTGCTTTGTTTTTTAGTGTTGCTTGGCTGTGATTGCGATAGCATTCTTTGAGTCACACAGAATTGGAATCTTCTCAAACTCTACGCCATAGTCTTTTAGTTGAGTCTTCATCCATATCAATTGGGAGCAGCAACTGGCTGCAGCTACATACTCTGCTTCAGTTGAGGAAGTAGAGACGCAGTTCTGCTTCTTCGAGGTCCAGCTTATGAGCTTGTCCCCAAGTAATTGACAGCTCCCTAATGTACTCTTTCGATCGAGTTTATAACCTGCATGATCAGAATATGTGTACGTAATAAGATCAATACTTTGGATACAAAAGACCCAAAAATTGAGTCCCTTTGAGGTATCTGAAATTCTTTTTACAGCCGAAAGGTGAGATTCCTTTGGATCTGCTTGAAAACATGCACAGAGACATGTGGCGACCATGATGTCTGGTCTACTAGCCGTGACGTATAGTAGTGATCCAATCATTCCATGGTAAGTCTTAACATCCACTAGTCTATGTCAAGCTTAGTACCCGTAGCGATTGGTGTTCTCATGGTGGAAGAGTTATGGAGTTGGTATTTCTTTAATATGTCGGAGACATACTTAGCTTGGCTAATGAAGATACCATCCTCCCTCTGTTTTACTTGCAAGCCTAGGAAGAAGGTCAATTCTCCCATCATGCTCATTTCAAAATCGCTCTTCATCAACGCAGAGAACTTATCACAATGCCTCTAGTTCGTTGAAACAAAGATAATATCGTCCACATATATTTGTACTAAGAGCATCTCACCTTTATACCTCTTAATAAACAAAGTTGTATCAATTTTACCTTTTTCAAACCATTAGATAAAAGGAAAGACGAAAGACGTTCATACCAGGCTCGAGGTGCTTGCTTAAGTCCATACAGAGCTTTGTCTAAGAAATAGACATACTCTGGATGTATGGGGCTTTCAAAACCTGGAGGTTGTTGAACGTAGACTTCCTCCTTCAGCTTACCATTCAAGAAGGCTGACTTCACGTTCATTTGATAGACTCGGAATCTCTTATGTGTAGAGAAGGCTAAGAACAAGCATATAGCTTCTAGCCTTGCTACTGGCGCAAAGGTCTCGTCATAGTCTATGCCTTCTTCCTGGCAATAGCCTTTTGCTACGAGCCTAGCTTTATTTCTTACCATGATCCCATCCTCATCCTTCCTGTTCCTGAAAACCCATTTACAACCAATTGCAATTTTATCCTTTGGTAAAAGAACAAGAGTCCATATCTTAATTCTCTCGAGTTGTTAGAGCTCTTCTTGCATGGCATCGACCTAACTAGGATCTTGTGGGGCATCATGTACTTTCTTAGGCTCTACCATGCTAAGGAAGTTTACGAATAAACATTCATTAGCTGTGGCAGCCCGTGTGTTTACGCCACATGAAGGTTCACCAATGATCTGGTGAAGAGGATGATCCTTTGTCCATTTTCTTCTTGGGACAGATAGAGAAGTGGGGGACATTTGATCACATTCCATGGGCATGTTTGGCATTAAACTCATTGATGGCGAAGAAGGCTCTGCTTGCTCCCCCTCGGATGATGGTACAGAGGAACCCGGTGCAGAGCTAGAGGTATTATGCTCTGGTTCTACGTGGCTGGGCTCTGATGCAGAGCTTGTTTGCTCTGGTTGGGGATTGATATGATCTTCAGAGGAAGCAGAGGTGTGTGAAGGACTAGAGTCAGATGTGCTTGTCGTGTGTGATCCTTCACTTACACTCGCAGATGCATCTCTTGGTGCACCTACAGAGATGTCTTTGTCACCATAGAAGTCTTCAAATAGAAGCCTGAGTTCCAATTCCCTTGACTTCATTTGAAAATTGGAAGTCTATTGGTTAAGATCGAGTCCAGAGCTGAGGTACTCTGAAGTCATATGTTCTTTATCATCGAATGAGACATTGATGCTTTCCATGACCGTCTTGGTTTGTTGATTGAAGACTCTGTATGCCTTGGCTTTTTTTGAATAGCCAAGGAACTTGCCTTCATCTGTGTTCTTATCGAACTTGCCAAGTTGAACTTAATCATTTAGGATGAAGCATCTACAACCAAAGACATGTAAAAATTTGACGTTAGGCTTTCTTTGGTTAATTAGATAGTAAGGCGTCTTCATGTACCTCTTTACCACCGTTGCTCTATTTTGAATAAAGCAGGCAGTAGAGATTGCTTCTGCCCAAAAACGCCAGAGCTAGCTAGCATGGTGCGTACAGCCTCGACCAGAGTTCTATTCTTTCTTTTTACGACACCATTTTGTTGTGGTGTCCTTGCTACAGAGAAGTTATGAGTTATGCCCTCTGTATCGAAGTACACGTCGATCTTGGCGTTCTTGAACTCTGTTCCATTATTGCTTCTCAGCTTCTGAATTCTTCTTTGTAGAAGTACTTGAATCTTGGTCAGTAACTTGATTACCAGCTCTAGGACATTTGATTTATGTCTTACAAACTCAATCTAAGTATATCGTGAGTATTCATCAATTAAGACTAAGATATACTGTTTACAAGACAAGCTCTGTACGGAGATTGGACCACAAAGATCCACATGAAGCATATGCAGAGGTCTGACACATGACACATCTTTCTTAGTTATGTGGGATGCTCTTTTGAGCTTTCCCATTTCACCTGCAGAGCACAGATGGTCCTTTTCGAACTTTATGGCAGGAAGTCCGTCAACCAAATTATGCTTCACAAGCTTCTCTATATTTTGGAAATTTATATGAGATAGCTTGTGGTGCCAGAGCCAAGCTTCTTCACTCTTGCAAGACACGAGACAGAGCATCTCTGAATTGTCTCTTGGTGAGAAGTTCATGAGATACAGATTGCCTTTTTCTCTTACCTCTTAGCAACTCCTGACCTGATTCTGACATAATGGAGCAAGCTTCCTTTTGGAACTTGACATTGTAGCCAGAATCACACAGTTGACTTATGCACAAAAGATTATGTTTAAGCCTAGAGACATAAGCAACCTTAGAGACAAAAACCCAACCTTGTAGTAGATCCCCGTATCCTTTTATTTATCCTTGTTTATTATCCCCAAAGGTTACTTTTCCTCCAATCTTTTCTCTGCATGAGAAGAGCAACCTCTTTTTGACGGTCATGTGTCTTGAGTATAGGGAGTCAAGATACCAAATGTCCACATGCTGCTTCTGCAAAACAAATTACAAGGATTTAGGTACCCATTTCATAATGGGTCCTCGATGATTAGGGACAGAGGGTTGCTTTTTAAGCTTTGGAAGAGGCTTCGTCTCTTGACCAGAATTAACAGACTCGGCTTTAGGAGCCTTATTTCTCTTCTGGGTCTTCTTAGATTTAGACTTTGATGACCTAGTGAGAAGACAGTTAGGGTCAGAGAAGTGTTGTTTTAATTTTAGCAGCAGAGAAACACATTCACAATTATGAAAACATTTTGAATGACAAAATGATTTATTAGCTTTAAAGAATAAATTATTACAATCATTCCTAGCATTGGTAGTTCTAGCAAACTTCCTATCTAGATCTAATTGTTTTAATACAGAATGAGTCTTCTCTGACTTCTTCTTCCCTAATCCTTTGGCCTTCAGATGCCTCTCTGAAATAGAGGAATTAATGTTAGAGCATGCAGCGGATTTTCCCTTCTGTTTTGGAGTGAATTTAGTTGGCTTGGATTTGGAATTTGAGCCCTTTGAAGCAGAGGAAACAGACTTGGCACTCTTTATCCTGCACTCAAACTTGGGAGTGGATTTAGCACTTGTTGCCATGCTTGCATGGCCAGAACCTAGGAGAATCTTTTCCACAATAGGGGTTTTCCAACCTCTGGTTCTTCGGCAACGACCTCTATTTTACCTTGCTCTTTAAATGAGTCCACCTCTGACTCAGAGTCAGAGTCAAGAAAATCCTTGTGTGAATATCGAAATACAGAGGTATCATTAAGAACTTGAGGTTCTCGTTTGCATGAGCTAGAAGCTTTGACCGGTTTTTGTTTGGTTAGACTTTCAAAAGTATCCAAGAAGTTACACTCAGAAGAGTCTGCATGACCTTTAGGAGGATAATTCAAAGCCTTAAGCAAGTCTTGCTCGAAGGCCTGTCTTATCATTTCTGTAAAGCCATTCATTGACTTCAAATCCAGAGTTTCAAGAACATTTCCTGTGGATGAACTCTTGATTTCATCAGGTTCAGGTTTGACAACCTCATTTTCAGTCTTAAGATGTTCAAGATTTGTAGAGCCAAAACAAAAAATCTCATTTGTTTTCTTGTATGCATTTTAAATCAACTGTGGCACACATTTTGAAGAGTAAGAGATGTTTTTGAATTTCAACTTAGGAGTTCTGGATCCACTTTCAAGCTTACGTCTTTTAAAAGGTGAGGCAGTATGCAAAATAGGAAAATATGGTTTCTGTTTTTCACCCAACCTAAACACGGATTCAAGAGTATTTTTTTCTCTTCCAGGTGAGGTCTAGGTCTATAAACCTATCCCTGCTTTGTCATGTTGAGAGTTAACTTTTCCATACACTTGCTGAGCATCTTGATATTTCTTAATCAAAAGCTCTTTTCTTTGTAAGCTGTGGTGTAGGAACTCCCTTTCCTTTTGAAAATAATCTTTTAGTGCCTCAGAGTTTAATATGTCTCTCTCTTTCTCTATAAGCTCTGTATCCTTCTTCTTAATAGCCGCTTTTAATTCTAAGCACTCTGTTTTAAGACTTGTTTCAGTGGATCGTTTTGTTTGTAAAAGTTTTTCTTTCTCCACTGATAACTCTTGTTTCTCTACAATCAGTAGCTCTGTCTCTCGTTCAAAAAATAATTTTTCCTTTTCCAAGGATTTTCATTTAGATTTTTCGAGACAGAGCTTTTGTTGAAGATTGACGAAATCATTTGTCAAAGCAGAGGTGCTCTCTTCCAGGTCAGAGAGAGAATAACTAGAGATAGAACATACATGGGAGTCGAAGTCAGATCCAGACTCATTCTTGACAACCATCCGACATAAGTTGGCTTGGTCTTCTTCATCAGATGAGGAGTCAGAGACCCAATTCTCCTGTTCTTCCATGAGACTCTTTTGTGATCGATTATACTTGTACTTATTTTTGTAGTACAGTTCATCTTTCACAAGAGGGCCTCTGCACTCTTTGGAGTAGTGCCCCATCTTCCCGCATCTAAACCATCGGACGCCTTGCTTCTTCTGGTTTGACGACTCTTCCTCCTTCTTATTGGGAACAGAAGGAGGGTTCCTTCCTTCAAAAGATTTCCCTCTGCTTCAGTCACTATGTCTTCCTCTTCTGTCGAAGACCTTCTTCCCAAATTTCCATTGAAATTCCTTGGTGATCAGGGCCAAGGATTTCGCAAAGGCATTAATGTCATCGTCTTCAGAGCTAGATGCTCTGTCTGTTTCATCATCACTCTCCAAGATGAGAGCCTTCTTTCCCTTCCTTCTTTCTTCTCTGGGTCTCCGTTCTCTGTGTGGCTGGCATGATCCTGTCTCTTTTGAATTAGAGACAAGAGCCAGAGGTCCACCCAGAGCAACCTTTGCCTTCTACACCTCTTGTTCTTGAGCCTGCAACGTCCCATATACATCGTACATAGTCCATTCCTCCAGATTCTGGTTTGCCTGCAGGGACATCGTCAGATTACCCCATTCTGCGTTCAATCTCTTCAAGAAGAGCATGTTGTTCTCCTCTTGAGTTCTGATCACGTCACACTTGCGACATTTGTTGATCAGTGTGTTGAAGCGATGATAAGTGTGTTCTAAAGACTCATCAGGGAGTGCCTGGAAGCTATTGTATTCATTGAGGAATTGGGCACAACGATTCTTCTTCATCTTGATACTCCCTTCCAACTGGTTGGCTAGTTGATCACACAAATCCTTCGCCAAGTCGCACACGTCTAGTGACTGGAAGATTTCATTGGGAAGCGCCATGATCAAAAGTCATTTGGCCTTTTGATCCACTTCCACTCTTTGTTTATCATCATCGTTCCACTCACGACGAAGTTTGGGTACTCGTCTGGCAGGTACCTCAACTGTATCACCAACAGCATGAATCCGAGGTATGATGGTAGTAGGGACGTATGGGCCATTTAAGATTGACTCATACAATTCTAGGTCAAGACCCTCATAGAAATTGATCATCCGGATCTTTCATTGGGGATACTCTTCCCTATTGAAAGTCGGAGGTTTTGTTAAGGAACCGGCACTATACATGGAGTTCCATGATTGAGAAGACGACATTTTAGATTTAAAATTTTACGAAGAAAATTTTTATGAGAAAGAAGATCGACTGTAAAACGATTTCCAGATTACTCAAAAGCAAACATTTTTAAAATCAAAAAATAATAGTGATAAGTCTTTCAAAAACGAATAATCAAAAGAAAATTAAGAGTAGAATCCAGTCGGATATCGATCGACTAATCAATGAATTTGATTAGCAGGCTCTGATACCAATTGCTGGAACCCAGATACTCTTAATTTGTAGAAATATTGTTTACGTAAAATAAGAATTAAGAACAGCAAAGTATCTCTATTGATTTAAACAGAATATTCAAAGAAGAAAGTAAAACAGTGAATAATACTTTGAATAATCGAATGCTTTTATTGATAAAGATGAACAATTTAAGAACAAAAGTAATCTCACAAGAATTACGTGTATAGTATGAGTCGGCTCCTTCAGGTACATGAACTTGAGGCGGAAGCCTCCTTATATACTCCTAGGCCTAACAAACTATGGTATAAAAAAGGTATGAAACTCTGAGCTAACTGGTCTGCATCGTTATCTTTGACTTCCCTTGAATAGCGGAGTAGACTTGGTCAAGCCGCCTTAAATCTGTTAGGCGCATGCGAGAATGTCTGGGCTAACACGCTTGCGTTTCGTGAAGAAGGTAGCCAAAAGCTCTACATGAATATACAGAAGCTCTGCATGTACTATGCAGAGGCTCTGTATATGTAGAAGCTCTACATGTACTATGCAGAGGCTTTGGGTCTTGGAGTTGTTGCTTCAAGTCAAACGCTTATGTTTTTCGGTGCACAAGGCTTGAGCGTTCACGGAGATAGAGCGTATGCTCTGTATGAAAGGAACCTTTACTCTGAGTAAGAGGTCTGGTCCTTGATTTTCAGCATGAGAGCTCTTAGCTAGACAGCTTCTATAGACTAAGTCCTATTGACTAGAGCAAGATAATTCTTACTTACACTTTCACAAGTTGGGATCTAACACGGTTGGAGGATGCAGTTTTGAAAAAACTCGATGAGAATAACAAACCTGTCTTCAAACAGATGTGGGCGAGATATATGGCGTGGTTGTTGGGCTTGATCGGGAGGAACACGATTGCGCGGCTATCGATGCCGGTGGATTGGATGTGGCTGTCATTGTTGTTTGACTCATGCGAGGCGTAATACACCATTTTTGTAGGTTGGGAGTTGCAGGTTCGTTCTTGTTGTTTGAGTTCTTGAGAGCCTTTTGTGAGCGTAAAGAGTGAGAGGTTAGGGATGACAGCCTTTTATAGTGAGAGGGAGAGGAAGTGTTGGTTTTAATAATAATATTTAAATAATATTTTTGCTAATCATGCTGGCAGACGTTTGGGGAAAAGTGGGATTGATGTGTGATCGTGAGTCGTAAAGTCTGCTCACGATCATGATGGTGCAGAGTTATAGGGACACGTGTTAAGATGGGGTGGGCTGGAGGGAAATGTGAAGGATTTCTAGAGAGCAGCTTTTGGCAAGTGTCAGGCGCGTGTAAGGTTTTTTGGCGTTTGGGTTGTTTAGGAAAGTTATTTAAAATAATAATTATTCCAAAGGATAATCCTTAAGAATAAAATCACAAACAAAATTAAATTTAAAATTCCATCTTTGTTGGAAGATAGATACAAATTACGAAGTTTTGATCTTCTAAAAACCCATGTTGTATGGTTTTTAGTCACAAATGCTGCAATATTGTATAATTTTTAAAAAACATTTCAATCAAAGATGGGTTTTATGGGGAAAAAGGATTTGTCATTGAACCAGAAGGGCTCTGGTTGGTCATGACATTTGTGTGGGGAACTAGAGGGTCATTGGTTGTGAATGATGAACAAGTTCATCATAAAATATTGGGTTTTGATGAAACAGAGGCTCTGGATAGACGAACCAGAGGCTCTGGATGATCATTTTAAACCCGTGAAACTAAAACATACCCTTTATGAAGGACCAGAGAGGCTCTGGTTGAATGCAAGGGTCGAAATACTCCATTAATATAGCATTTTTGGAATCCAAAGGCTCTGGATAGATGAACCAGAGGCTCTAGGTGGGAAAATGCAAATAAAAAGAACCAAGGTATTGAACCAGAGGGTCTCTGGTTGAATTGGAATGTACAACCAGAGGGATGATTGGTTCAATTTCGGGTCCTTAATGATGAATGGGATATGCATGACTCCCCCACAAATGATGCAAGGGGATGTGCAATGAGTAAAAAACTTCCCCTATGACTAATAAGGGAGATAAATGAAATGACTAGAATCTCTGGTCTACACAACCAGAAGCTCTGGTTGTGAATGATGGTTTAAATGGGTGTGTATGATGATGGAAATGAAGTCTATGGGACTAGAGGATCTCTGGTTCCAAAAACTTAGAATCCAGAGGCTTTGGTCTTTAGAACCAGAGGCTTTGGTTGCATGAAAGATGCAAAATGTAATGATAATGCAAGGAAAAGATAACTTATGAAGACCAAGTTGGACTAGAGGGGCTCTGGTCTCAAAGAACTTGGAATCCACAGGCACTGGTTGCAAAATGAATGAAATGACAAAGTTAAATGTATGAGAAAACGATTGAGGGGAGACCAAGTTGGACCAGAGGGTCTGTGGTCTCTAAGACTTGGAATCCAGAGGCTCTGGTTTATAGAACCAGAGGCTCTGGTTTATAGAACCAGAGGCTCTGGTCGGGAAGGGGAGTACTTAGTGAAAAACACAAAGTACATTCTTTGGACCAGAGGGGCTCTAGTTCCAAAGGGAATGAATTTTGGCCAAATATAAACAAGTATATCTAATTATCCAGAGGCTCTGGTCTTTAGAACCAGAGGCTCTGGTCTTTAGAACCAGAGGCTCTAGTTTATTGTACTTGGTTATGAGGGCCATTTTAATATATCACTTTTAGGCATAACCAAGAGATATTGAGGATCTATGGTTTGGAAAGATAAATTGTCTCTAAGTGTGAGATTCAACATACCCATCTTGCTAACAAGAAAAATATATCTTTTCTCATCTAGTGCTTTTGTAAAAATGTCAGCAAGTTGAATCTCTGTAGGAACAAAATACATCTCTATTGTTCCCTTTTCTACATGATCTTTGAGAAAATGGTACCTGACATCAATGTGCTTAGTCTTGGAATGCTGCACAGGATTTGAAAAGATGGCTATGGCACTCTTGGATTCATAGAGGATGGGAATCTTTTCATATTGAAATCCATAATCCTTCAGCTGGGTTTTCATCCAGAGGACTTGTGAACAACAACTAGCAACAACAACATATTCTGCTTCTGTTGTAGAGGTTGAAACACAATGCCATCTTCGTCCTTTTTGTTTCTAAAGACCCATTTGGTCCCAATAGCCATTTTCCCTTTGAGTAGAGGCATGAGGGACAATACTTTGTTCTGCTTGAACTAAAGTTGCTCCTCTTGCATTGCGTCTATCCAGTTTGGATCTTGTAGGGCTTTAGAAATCTTCTTTGGTTCGATCATACTTAGGAAATTTGCTAAGAGGCATTCATTGGCAGTAGCAGATCTCATCTTGACACCGGATGATGGATTACCAATTATTTGGTCATGAGGATGGTCTTTTGTCCACTTGGTGCCAGATTGAGGTTCTGGAGCAACAGGATGTAGTTCTTCATCGGCAGATATAACTGCTTGTTCCCCCTCAAATAGATCATCTTTAGAGTGATGCTCCGGTTCTGAAGACACCGGAGAAGTAGAGGGTGAAGTAACATGAGTTTTAGAAAGAGTTGTACCTTCTTCATGGGAGACTTTATGTGCTTCATCAGCTCTGGAAGAAGGTTCTTCAATGGGTGCTTGTCCAGAGGCTGCTTCTTCTTCAAATATGTCTTCAAATAAGTGAGTCAACTTTGATTCATTGGGTTGCATAATGATGAATCAGAGGCTCTTTGTGAAATCCCGAGTTCTAAACTGTTGTATCCAGAAGTTATTGGTGATGAATCATCAAAGGACACATTGATGCTTTCGATGATGATCTTTGTCCTTTTGATGAACACTCTGTAGGCCTTAGTGGTTTGTGAGTATCCCAGAAATATGGCTTCATCAGCCTTCTTGTCGAACTTGCCAAGATATTCCCTATCATTGAGTACAAAGCATTTGTACCCAAAGACATGGAAATATTTGACATTGGGACGTCGTTGGTTGATGAGTTCATATGGTGTCTTCTAGTGCCTCATGTTGATGATAGAACTGTTATGGGTGAAGCATGCAATGGATATTTCTTCGGCCCAAATGGATATTGGTAGCTCAAATGAAGCAAGCATGGTCATTGCTGCTTCCACTATGGTTCTGTTCCTTCGCTCAACTACTCCATTTTGCTGTGGAGTTCTGGCTGATGAAAAGTTTTGAGAGATACCTTCACTGATGAAGTATTCATCAATTTTGGTATTCTTGAATTATGTTCCATTGTCGCTTCTAACTTTGATGAGTTTGCATCGGAGAAGGACATGGAGCTTTTTCATCACCGCGATGAGAAGGTCAGGAACGTCTGATTTCCTTTTGACAAATTCAACTCGTGTATATCTTGAGTATTCATCAACATGTACACAAATGTACTTCTTTCCGGAGAGGCTTTGAGTGGAGATTGGCCCACAAAGGTCGATGTGGATCATATCCAAGGGCTTGGAGCAGGAGGTTTCTGACTTAGTTCTGTGAGAAGCCCGCTTTAGCTTCCCCATTTCATAGGCTGGGCAAAGGTTGTCTTTTTCGAAGTTGAGATTTGGAATTCTCTTGACCAACTTCTGTTTGGCTAACTTCTTCAGTACATCGAAGTTTAGATGTGAGAACTTTTGATGCCATAGCCAATTTTTGTCACTCCTATGGGAGACAAGGCAGAGAGTGTCTTGACCCATAGAGGAATGAAAGTCCAGAAGATAGAGATTTCCTTCTCTCTTCGCCTTGATGATGGTTTGGCTGGGCTTTGTTTCAATGATGTAGAAACCTTTGCGAAATCTAACTTCAAGTCCCTTGTCGTAGAATTGGCTTATACTTAGTAGATTATGCTTCAAGCCTTCAACGTAAGCCATTTTAGTGATTGAGATGTTGCCTTTGATGAGCGTGCCATATCCTTTGATTGTCCCCTTACTGTTGTCTCCAAAAGTAACAGAGCCTCCAGATTTTCGATGAAGGAGGACAGTTGACTTTTATCACCAGTCATGTGCCTGGAGCAACCTGAATCCATATACCATGGTCGCACATGCTGGTCCTGTAAGACAAATTAAGGGGTTTTAGGTACCCCTTTCATAATGGGTCCACGTTTGTTAGTTGGGGATTTGACACCCATCTTTTCATCAGCCCTCTTGGAGTAGGGTTGATTTCCATTGTCCTTAGCCTTTGCAGGCTTGGGTTTATTTACATTGCCCTTGGCCTTTGTAGGCTTGGGCTTTTCATATTTTCATGAGCCTTAACATTTTTATAACGATAGACATGCTCAGAAAAAATGCAGCGATGATTTAACATGTTATTCCTCAAGTTTTGTAAAAGTGATAAACACTGACAGTTAGGAGTTTTTGGACAAGAGTGTTTAACAAATTTCTTTTTATTCGATGAAGAAGAAGTAAAAGCAGAGGGTGAAGATTCTGTCCTAGCATTGGTGTTTTTACAAACTTCCTATCTAGTGCAGACTTTTTATTTGAAGGGGCAGGCGTGGGTTTTACTTCTTTTCTAAGGAGAGGCTTCTTCCCTTTAGCTGAAGGAGAAGAAAAGTGCAGGTTGGAATTTTCAGAAGCAAGTCACTTCTATTTTCGTTCAGGAGTAAACTTAATAAATTTAGATCGAAGGATTGGGCCTTATGAAGTACCTTTGGCAAACTTAACGTTTTTCAGTTTTCCTTTTCCTTTGTCTGAAAAATTCATAGCTTCTGGAATTTCAGATTTCATTGGGGTTTTGGAAGTTTGAGGTTTCTTATCCTCAATGATCTCTGGTGATTCACAGATTATTTCTTCTTCATAGTCAGAATCAAGAAAATCTCATGCAGATTTCTCGAAATCAAAATTTTCATGGAAGTTTTTGGGAGCGAGGAGTTCTGAGGTTGATGGTTCAGATGGTCTTTTGGGAGTTCCATCGCTTCTGATTTCTCAGATGAATTTTCAATGTTACTTGAATTATTCATCTATCCATCAGATGATGGTTCCTTACTAAGAGTTTCTGTTCCATCGACAGCACTTGCTGATGAACTTGTGGAATTGATAACCAAAGTCTCTGGTTTAACCATAGGGTTTCCATCGGTCTTTGGTTTGGAGGCATCATTCTTTTCATCAGAGTTCTTACTTGTGCTGCTGTCATAAACTACATTCTCAAAATTTTGCCTCAAGAGAACGGTTTTTCCATCAACTTTTACCTTTTTGAAAATTGCTTTGGGTTTTGGATAAAAGTCGGGTTTTGAACACATCCAAGTTTAAAAGTGGATTCAAGGGTAGATTTCTTGGTCTCGATGAAAGAATCAAGATCATTGAATCCAATTCCTTGGCAATCCTTTTGTCCATTTAGTTTTTCATACACATCTTGAGCATATTTGTATTTCTTCATCAAGAGTTCTTTGGTTTGAAGCTTCTGATGAAGAATCTCTCTTTTTTTTGAAAGAAATCTTTAAGAGCCACTGAATTAAGTCTTTCTTCCTCAGATTCTTTCAAGCCTTTTACCTTCTTCTCTAAATCTTTGGTTATTCTCATGTTTTGATCCATAAGTTTTTCTTCCTCTGATTTTTTCAGTGATGCAATGCGAGTTTTTTCCTTAACTAATTCAGCCTTTTCTTTAGTAAGAAGATCAATCTCTCTTTTGTAGAAATTGACTTCTTTTTCAGCTTTTAGTCTTCCAGATTTTTCAAAATTTAGTTTAAGAAAATCTTCTGAAAGTTTAATGACCCTCAACTCTAACCCTGAGTTGGTTTCATCGATGGAAGAATCACATACCTAGTCATCAGAGTCGGAGGCAGATTCTGTATTGGACCTGGCCATAAGGCATATGAGTGCATTGTCTTCTTCATCAAACGAAGAATCAGACACCCAGTTTTCTTTCTCAACCTTCAAGCTTTGCTCTTTAGGATTATACTTGTACTTGTTCTTGTAGTAGTCAACATCCCCATCGTCCTTTGCACTCTTTGGAAAATGGCCTATCTTCCCACATCGGTAGCAGCAAAGACAATCTTTCCTTCCGTCTCCTCCTTCTCTTCTGTCCTCTCTTCTTTCTTCTCTGTCTTCTCTTCCTTCTCTTCCTTCATCTCTCTAATGAAACTTCATCGGCTTCTGTTCATAGGAAGGCTAATACTTCTCCCTTCTAGAGTCTCTTCTTTCATAGGGCTTTTTGACGAACTTCTTCTGGAATTGTTTAGTTATCAAGGCCAAAGATTTGGGAAGTGATTTGAGGTCATCATCAGAGCCAGATGCTTCTTCTTCAGATTTTGATTCAACCACTAGTGCCTTCTTGCTCTTTTTCTTATGTTCTCTGGAAGAAGTCCTTGTAACCTCTTTCTCTTCTGCAGCCAAGGCAAGAGGTCCACCGATGGACACCTTCCTTTTTAAGATGTCTTTTTCTTGAGCAACAAGAGTTCCATAGACGTCATGAAGTGACCAACTGTTTAAGTCCATATTTGCTTGGAGGGACATCGACAGTTGAGTCCACTCATCGCCGAGACTTTTAAGCAAAAGGACGTTGTTTTCTTCTTTGGTCCTTGCGATGTCATTTATGCGACATTGATTAATCAATGTGTTGAAACGATCAAAAGTCTTTTGAATCAGTTCATCAGGAAATGCCTTGAAGTTTGTGTATTCGTTTAAGCACTGCGCCCTACGGTTCTTCTTAGTCTTTGCGCCTCCCTCCAGTTGACTGGCCAGTTCATTCCATATCTCCTTTGCTATTGTACAAGCATCGAGAGATTGAAAAATATCATTTGGAATGGCCATGATGATCAGCCTTTTAGCCTTCCTGTCTGCCTCTACTCGTTCTATGTCATCTTCATCCCAGTTATTTTCGTATTTCACCATGTAATAGGCAGCAACATCTGTAGTAGTACTTGTTCCAGGAACTCTTGGAACAAGTGTCTGAGGAACACATGGGTCTTCCATTACAGATTTGAAGAGAATTATGTCCATCCCCTCCAGGAAGTTCACCATTCGAATCCTCCATTGTGGATACTCTTCACGTTGAAGAGTTGGAGGTTTGGTGAGGGAACCCACACTATATGCAGAATTCCAGTTGGCCATATGAACGTTTTTGAAAGAGAAGAACAAGAATTTTATAAATGGAGAATTGAGAGATTTTTGAATATTCAGATTCAAATTGACCGTTTTGATTGAGAATCAATCAATTTGCTCTGATACCAATTGTTGATCCTAGATCTATCAATAACACGAATATTCAAGTTATGAATAACCTAAATATATCATATGGATGGATAATAGTTAAGAACAGCTAAAGAATATTCAAGAATAATATTGGAGCGTCGAATGATTCACTATTATTGATTTTAATGAATTTGGAAGCGTAAACGATTACAAGATATATAAGACCTATTTATACTAGTAATCTAAATACGGAGATAACTATCTAAGAAAGATATCTAGAAAATCTTCAAAGAAAAAATAGCAATCTAGAAATATGGAAACAATATCAATGTAAATAAAGCAATGGAAATCCAACTGTCAATTTGTCATCTCCAGCTGTCTTCTTGGAGGCGTGTTCAGCCATGAGTCTTTGAGTCTTCTTGAAAGGATATCTCTGGCTGAAATGTTGTTGGAATCCTCTAAGTATTAAAGACCAGAGGGATTATGGAGATGCGCTATTCATCGCACCTATGGACCTTCATCGCATCTCTAGTTGAACTAGACACTTAGGATTTCTTCATGCTTGTATTCCATCGACCTTCTATACTTTCACACTTGTATGTTTTTCATTACTTTTACAATAAAAATGATGGGGTCTAACAATAATCTTAAGGAAGGAGTTGTCACACTTTCCTCTATAGTGCCTTTCTCTCCTTCTTCTCCTCAGGTGGTAAAGATAAAGGCAAACCCCCCTGCATCTAGCCCAGCCAAAACCCCTTCTTCTAAATGACCTTCTCAACCAATTCTTGGTTCTCCTCAGAGAACCAAGAAGACCAAAAGGGGATAGCCACATCTCTGGCTGTGACCTCTTGACAAATCACAACTAATGAAACTAGCCTTAACCCCAAGGCACCTTCAGCTAACCTCCCCAGCTCTTCACTGATCCTTGAAATCATTGTCGTATCAGTGGTACCTACCCCAACCACCTCAGTGACCTAAATCACTAAAGGTGTGAATATCAGCACCGCCACCGCTGAACACCCACAAGTTCTCTCAGCCATCTTCTCTTCAACTCCTTCTTTGGTCGCTACACGTGTTCATGACTCATCAACAAATGTCCTCCCTGATGATGAAATACACACCACTGGACCTGAGGTTGCTCCTTTCGAGGCTCCTCAGTATACAAATGCTCATCCTCTCGAGGGCATCATAGAGCAAGCCAGTGCTAATCCTTTGGATGTTACGGATGGCCCTTCAGGTACTCCATCGTTCTATCCTTTCATTTCATTTAACCCTAAGCCTTTATTTGCTCACTCTCCGTCTCTTACAGGTCCTTCTAAGAATGACGCGATTGACAAAGACGAAGATGATGAGGATTATGACTTGGGGTCTGACGTCAAGCTCCTCCTCCAAGTCGCCGGTACCATCTTCTGCAAGATGACCGAAGTTCATCGAGACATGCCTTGCAAGGCTGATGTCGATGCAAACCTCTCAGATATCAAAGCTGAAGTTCAAGAAGTCAAAAGTCAACTCTCGACTCTTTAAGAGGCTGTTCAAGCCAATGTGAAGCCATCGCTGCTATCTCCAGTAGGGCTGATGAAGCTTAGGCTCAGTCTCTCCAATAGACGGAGCTTCTCCAACAGGTCTTGGATGCTCTTCGCCAACCAGCACCACTGATCCCTCCATCTTTCACCGTTGATGACCGCACTCAGCTCAATGAGACCCACGAAGCGACAACCAACCTAGCTAGCGCTTTGTCACGGCTAGAGGAGATGATGGTTCTCCAGCATCAACGCATGGACGAACTCTCTGGCCTATGCTCTCAAGCCTTTGCTAGAAAGGGGGAGATAAGGTCAAACGTTGTTGGACCATCTGATCCTCCAGCAATCTATGACGCTGAAGCTGAAGCTCCTAGAGCTAAAACTGAAGTTGAGATTGCCCATGTTATCCCAACCTCCAGTGAAGCTACTACAGCTGAGGAAGTTGATGCCATCCCTCGTGATGATGACCTTCCCATCACCTCTACACCTGTTGCTGGTGATGTGGA
Source organism: Cynara cardunculus var. scolymus (assembly GCF_001531365.2). Lineage (NCBI taxonomy): Eukaryota > Viridiplantae > Streptophyta > Magnoliopsida > Asterales > Asteraceae > Cynara > Cynara cardunculus. The sequence goes on along the minus strand of NW_020201102.1, from coordinate 32,399 downwards.
AGAAGAAGTTGATGAAGAAGAAGACGATGAAGGTGATGAACCTGATCTTCTAAACTCCGGTAGTGACCTCGATGGCAGTGACGACGACGATGATGAAGATGACTTCACCATCCTGTTTCAGCGTCCAACAACCGCCACCAAAGGAGTTGCCCTCAGGGATTCCGCATTGATATGGGAGTGAAGGGAAGAAGAGTCGACATCTCAAAGAAACCAGGGCCCTTCGTTGAAAGGAAAAGGAGTCGCTGAAGAAGGGAACCTGAAGGTATTGTTTCAAAACCCTCAACCCTTATATGAAGACTCTACCTCTTAGGTAGTTGTTACTTCTTTGTATCAACTCCATATTCCTTCTACTACCTGCGATTGTCTAGAATGGGTCCCAGAGAGCCCTATCTCCAGTGTTCCTACCGACCAGCAGATGACTCAGCTCAGGGAGTCACTCAACCAGACTAGAGTAAAAATCCCTCTTCGTACCTCTAGTGGTGGTGAGTTTGACTTCTTGACAAAAAATGAAAGACTCGAGGCAATAAGAGCTGAAGAAGAGCTAAAGCTGAAGAAGAAGCAGACTGAGAACAGACTAAAGCTGGCCAAGTCAATAACTGAGAAAGTTCTTCCAAAGAGAAAGTATAAAAAGAAGGTGAACACTGTCCAAGCCCAAGCTAAGCTACTCTCTCTTGCAAAAGCTGAGCACGAGAAAAATCTGAAGCTGGCTTAGCGGGACAAGCGATGGACTGAAGCAAAGCTGAAAATGAGAATCAGTCCTCACCCGATCAAGAGCGTCAGCATCAGTAGACGATCCAAATACGGTGGACTCTTCTTTCAATACTCACCACCAGAGACAATCTCGATGCCATAACCGAGTACCCTTCCTACCTTAGCCAATATGGATACAACAAATGGCTGGAGATCAGAAAAGCCATTCAGTACTGCAAGTCCAGACATAAGTCGATTATTGAAAACATCATCAATGATCTTATCAAAAGGATGTCAAGGTATGTCGCATTCCCTGATAGGCCATCTCTGAAGAAAGGAGGAAGGAAAAAAAAGACCCTCTAGTCCTAGTGATGGACCGTCCCTAAGGAACGAACATGAAACAAAGTTCTCCTTAGAAGAAGTCCTGAAGGATCGTGAGAGTCCAAACATCTCTATGCTGAATCTTGATCTGCCAGCAAAGGGTCCTTATACACCCAACTATGTGCACTTCAAACCTGAGTTAGGAGTTATATTCCTTGACTATAAAAGTGAACTAAGATTTCAGAGAATGTCTAAGTTACGTCTATGCCCAATGAAACACCTAGTCTATCTTACGTTCTGGCTAGATGAGGACTTGAAAGGAAAACTTATGGACCTAAAGATACGAAGAGAATTTCTACGTTGAAAGAAGCTTGGAGAAGATGTACCTAGTTACATTAATCTAGACAATTTAGACTAGTTTATTTTCTTTGCAATATTGTCCATGTATTGTAATCTACTTACTATGTCTACTTTCAGTGATTAATCTTATATTATGTAAGTTTTAAACATGTACTAAACATCTTGTAATATTTCCGTTGAAAATAAAATAAGTGTTTCTGTGCATCACTGAAAAAGATCCCTAAAAAAAGTAATAGGGACACAAGTCTATGAGTTTCAATGTTACTTTTCACATTCACTGACAATCTATAAGTCAGTGAATAAGCTTTCAGTTTTAGTTTTCCTTCTTGTAACTTTTCTTAAATTTAATTTAAAAAAATTCTCCAAGTAAAGACTGACTCACTGAAAAAGATCCCAAATAGTTAAAAGGGACATGTACTTTATATGTTACTTTTCCTTACTATTATTTGATAAGACAACTTTCTTTATGTTGTCTTGTTATCATCAAATAAGGGGAGATTGTTGATCCTATCTCTCATTGATTTGATGATAATCCCTTTTACCTTACACGAAGTATTTATGTTTCTGTTTTCAGTTCCAACAATCATCACTGAGTCTGTTCAGTGATCGCTGAGAAACTTGTAATGTAAATCCAATCAGCAACATCGACACTTCATGAAGACAAAACTCACACCAAAGAACTTTCAGTGAAAGTCGAAGACTGAAACTAAAGATTAGAGACTGGCGAGTACATGATCTGAAGCGGTATTCAATTATTACAACCTTGTCTACATATTTGTGAAGACTGCCCAAGCCTCAGCGAATGCTAAAGAGACCTTCAAGTCATTCCAGCATTCAGCGATCAAAAGAAGCTTGTTGAGCACGATTGTTTTTGTCTTGTTCTCATACACACAATGGACAACCCCATACCCATTCTAAAAGGTGGTACGGTACGGAGCCGATTAGTTGACTCTATTACCCACCAACTTTGTGAAAGGGTGTCTGCTCATGAATAGGCTTTTGTACTATTCACTGTAGCAAAGGACAAGCCTTCCTCTTAAGGCTTGACACACATTCTAACCCTACCATGTTGCATTAAATGTGCATTTAATGCAATGTGTATAAATAGATGTGTTCTATCTCCATGCAGAGATACTCCTTACCTCTACCCTAACTTACTTATACTTAATTAAAAGAACACACACATCTAAGAACAAATACGCTCATCTTCAAGAGCAAGTTAGAATCTCTTTGTTGTATTCTAAACAGTTTTTTCCCAGATAGAACTTATTTTCCTATAAGTCTTTAACAACAAATCTTTTCTTTATTTGCTAAGAATTAGTGTATAACTTTAGATTGTTTAGATAGATTTTATCTACCTTATGTTTCCGCAAACAATCTTGTAAAATTTGTTTGATCCTTCTTTATCAATATATATTTTAAATTTGAAAACTTTTATGTGTTTGTATATTCACCCCCCCCCCTTTCTACAAACTGTTGTATACCTCTTGTAGACCCTAATGGGACCAAAAGACGCTTTTAAAATAAAGGGTCGTATTAACTATTTTATACGACACTATTTGAAAAAGTGTCCTAAACAGGATGAGTTTATAGGACATTTCTCAAAAGTGTCATATAAATATCTAATAGGGCACTTACTTTAAAAACATCTTAAAAAAGGTTGTTAAAATGCCTAAAAACGTACTATAAACCAATTGTAACGCTTTTAGATAGGACCTTTTATAGGTTTGTCTTATAAATCTAAGTTTTATAAAGTGAAAATATATTGTTGTTTCACAATGTCAACAGATGTACACATTAAAATTATTCTATTGTGAAACACACGGTATTTTCATATGCATAATTTCACTATGTGAAATAATACATGATTCTTAGTTCTGACCATGTGTCAACTTTTTATGGTTCTCATTTAATTATTCCCCTATATGTGTGGGAACTACCAACCACTTCGTTGTCAAAGGTTTAAGTTAGTTAACATTCTCACATATGTTAAAATCTCCACGTCAACATATATGAAAGTAAGTGAAGATGTTAAGTTATGTAAACACTCGGTATCAAAATGGTTACTACGGTTCCCATGAAAAAGAAGTTCACGCACGATCCCAAACATATATATGGGGAGTTTCAAATGGGAACATGGTCAAAATTAGAAAACACGATGATGGTCAAATCACATATGATTATTCACTGAAATCACATGCAATTATCAAACACAGTCAAGATAAGAGGTGTATAGGTTGTTTGGCCAGCAACCTAGGTTGCAACCAAAGGCACTCGAATCATATATGATTTTACACATGAGTTTATGTGAAATCACATATGATCAGGCAGTTCTCTTGTTTTCTTGTTTAGTTACTATTTTCGTTACAATCCAACTGTGTGTGCATATATATATATATATATATGTGTGTGTGTGTGTGTGTGTGTGTGTGTGTTTGTGTGTTTGTATAGCGATGGAATCAAGTGAAACCTCCCTAAACTTTGAGAACCATGCAGACTCATCTAGAACCAAAGGTTCTAAAGTCGTTAATTGAGAGTTGGTTATGCCAACTTCATCAAATCTCACACTGATAGCTCTTCAATATTTTCAGATAATGGTTATAGGCTGTAAAAGCTTTGGATGTGAAAGAGTAGCCAACAAAGATCCCCTCATTAGAACTTAAGTCAAAATTTTACCGAAGTGATATTTGTTGTACACAATGTAGCATACACATTCAAATCATGGAAGAAGTTGACGTTATGGTTCCTTCCCTTGAAGAGTTCATAACTTGTCTTTTCATGCCTTCTAATAATAATAGACCTATTTTGAGTGAAACATACGGTGTTAACCGCTTCAGTCTAAAAATTGGTAGGAAGACTAGTCTTACTCAACATTGTTTGTGCAACTTCATCAAAGTTTTGTTCTTAGTATCAGCAACACCATTTTAATGAGTCGGCCATGGAGATAAGAAGCTTTGAGATACATCATTTTTCTTCGATTAAAGTGGCCAATGTCTTGTTTTTGTAACACTCCCATCCTATTAGTCCTAAGACGGAGCATGACACAACCGCAAGTGCATCAAAACCACTATAATTTAAAGTACAAAGCTCTAACAGAAATCCCAAAAGATTACATTACATTCATCAACAAAATACATATAACATTTTTACAGGATAGGAAATACCTACTGAAAGAAAATATTATGATAAAAACAGAAATTGCATCAAGTGTAATTATCAAATATTGAAACTCATACAAATAAAAGTCAATGATAGAAGTCCATCCGTATCCTTACGATACGTTGTTCCAGATTGATGCATCCCTTGAACCGTTACCAGATAGAGATGAATATTAGTATTACATTGGTTACCAAATAGAGTCGAATATTAGATATCTTCTAATTACCAGGAATAAGACGATGTAGTGCCTGAGACTACCATATATCTAGTGATCAAGAAAGATACAAACCGAATTTAAGTTTATGCTACAAGAAGGTAATATTTTTACTGAGTAATGTTAAAGATACTCTTGTGGTAATATATAGTCCCTAGTGAGATATGACCATATCACTATTTGATATGATCATTTATTGTTAAATGAAAACCTCTACCAAGTAGACCATTTAGTTCAAGTTTTAGAAAAAAAATATGGAGTTAAGGAATATGAGTATTTCCTTTAATAAAAGTGTGACAGTGGTTCCACAAAGAGTAAAAAATGATTTGTGGACCTAAAGCAAAAAAATGGGTGGAGTATCCTTGGTCATTTAGTTCAATTGGAGTTTTGAGGATGGAATAATGAGGGGAAATTGTAACACCCCAATTTTGGGGCTAGACATTTTACAGATTAAAATGTGATAATTTGATCTCATCAGATTACATAAACTTACATCCGCTACAAGAAAAAAGGGATTTAGAGAAAGAATTTTCAGAGAAGGTTTTAAAAATGTATCTAAAGATATATTGTAGAGAAGAAAACAAATGACAAAAGTGGAAACGTAACTGAAAGTAAGATGAGTTTTAGAGAAATATTTCAAGTTACGTCATACATTACCAAAATTGTCTCTAAAAGCTTTAGAAACGTTTTTTTTTCTTCGAAACACTTCTATAAAAATATGAGGAGAGGCTTCATGGATGTTTCTTAAAATAAAAACCTTCCATAAAGTCGTTTTTTAATTATTTATCAGTTTCATTAGAAAAATACTATTTTTTTATAAACAATCGCTCCAATCTCTCGACTCTATCTCTCTTTCCCTGTCCCCTTTGTTGCTCTCTACCGATTTCGCCATCGCCTTCTTCAAATTCTCTACCTATTTCACCATCGCCTCCGTCGATTTCTCAGCCGAGGTCCCGTTGTCGTGTCTCCATCATGATTTTTCTCAATTTGTTTTATTTTATATACATAAATCAGGTATGTTTTCTGCCCTAATCTGGTTCTGTCCTTTTTTGGCGTAACCTGCTTCTTCATGGTCTGATTCTCCTTTCGGTTAGTCATTTCATGTGTTTGTTGTTAGGTTGAATGCATTTCATAAGGTAAGCATATTTAGGTTTAATGTGTCTGTAGCATCCGATTGGAATTGAAAAAAAAATCAACAAATTACAACAACATTCTTCACTTCTTATCGAACCAATGAAGCATGACAAATCTAGAATGTGCATTTCGGATTCAACAACAACTATGCTATCTAGGATCTGCTCTGTGGATGAAGAAACCTTTTGATCTGTTTACCTTAAAAAACATATGGATATTGCAACTCAATTAACTTTGAGGTTGCAATAGCAGGCAGATATATTACTTTACCTACAACTCTTACTCTATTAATGGAGAAAGAAGTAATGAGGAAATTTCTTGTCTAACATAGGAGTTTCGATTATCTATTGAAAATTGGTTTCAGTTTGCATTTTTTCTATGAGTTTACCCTTGGTTGGAAGGATTTGGATTTAGTAAGTAGCCACAAAGGCGTCTTTACAAGACTCGTAAACGAGCAGAACTAGACATAAAAAGCAGGCACCTTTAAATTGACATAAATAAACATCATTAAGTTACATATACATCATTATAATATGTATCCATGGACATATATTTTTCATGTATGTATCTATACTATCTTATAAAACAAATTTAGCAAAAGTTTTAAAGTCTTAAAATTCTAAAGGATCAAAATACCCTTTATACTCATTTTTTCACTTTTTCACCACCTCTTCTCCTCACATACACTCACACTCTCATAACCGATTTTTTTAAAATTATAATTTTAAATTTACACTTTATACCCCTATAATTAATTAATTAATTTACTTTA